>NW_027185804.1:27222585-27230233 GCF_028583685.1 Petaurus breviceps papuanus
ACACAGTCCTGTAGAAAGTATGCTCTTTATAATCAGGTGATTTTTTTTCTTTGTTTTTATATCTCCCTAAGTGGCTTTTTTTTTTGGGGGGGGCAGAGGTAGGTGCTTTATTTTATTAGTATAGGGAGTTCTCTTGTGAGGGAATTTTTTTTACCAGAACAGAACTGAATTGTATGTGTGTATGTGCGGTAATGTTTAGTCTTAGAGTGCTGATGAGGAGGCAGGGAAACTTAGAGGTTAAATAACTTTATCAGAAAGCCACACCCAATATATGACAAAGAGTGAAGGAGTGAGGTCCTCCTGACTCCAGGGACTCCTCTCTGTACACTATACTAAGCTGAGTCTCTCCCAGGCTATAACTGGTGCTTAAAGCACTAAAATGACCAAGTAACTCAACTGACACAAAACTTCCATGTCATTCAAACTATTCTTAAATGTTCTTCTTTAATAAATGTTTTTATTGATTGAAATTAAATGCTTTTCAAGTGAGAAAAAAACACTTAACTTTCAATAATTATGTCCCCTGTGGGTCTAAAATATTGCTCCTTGGGTTTTGACTAATGTTCTACTGGGTCAATGGAATTAGATATGTGTGTGAAGTCGGTGCATGTCCTAGCCCCTTTCACAGATAATTGTAAAGAACCAGACATACCAGTAATGCACAAATCAATAAGTCTTCATTACTGTGTGTTTAACTCACATAAGACAAGAATCAAAGTGTAAAATGCAATGGCTGGGGAAAGGGGCATTGGGGATCCTAGGAGACAAAGGAAGACAGGTTTATGGCAAAGGATAACACTGACTTTCAGGTTTTAGGACCAGCATTGGGATGGATATAATGGGCATTATTGACCAGAAGAGGTGTAACCAGAGCCTGTGGGGTGTCAGTCTTTAGACCAAAATATAAAAGGGCTGGGAGTTATCTATTTTCCCTTATTGAAACTGCTCTCCAAGTTATCTCCTCTGGTTTCCATAGAGCTCTCTGCTTCTATTTTTCATTCATGAATTGGTATATCTATGCCTTTTGTCTCCTTCACAACAGGGTATCTCATCCATCTATAGTGATCATGGCTTTTTATAAGACTAGGGTACCAATTATAGATCTTCAGCCATCAAAAGTTAGGAAAAATAACTGTATTCACTCCCATCTCTGATTTAAAGAAGTAAATAGTTTCTATATGTTTATACATATAATCAATATGGAAGATTTCAAAAAGGACATAGCTTGCAAAGAACTGTACAAGGATACAGAAATCAGGACAGAGAGTAGAGGAAAGGGGAGGGATACAACAGGCCCTGTTGTTCAAAAAATATTGGCAACATTTTGTTTCTAAAGAGAGCCCAGGCTATCTTGCTATGTTAGTGGGAAGAATGATAGGAAAACTAAACTGTACTCCTATATAAAAATGAATAATAATGGTAGCAATAATAGTGATATATCATTATTAATAATAATCAACATAATAGTATTTTAAGGTTTACAAAGAATTACACATGTTCTTTCATTTGGTCCTCACAATACCCCTAGGTGAAAGGTGGTATTATCCTCATTTAAAAGATGAGAAAACTATTGAAGACCAAAGTAATGTTACTTGTCTAGGTTCAAATAGTGAGTAAGTATCTGAGGCAGGCTTTCAAACTCAGGTTATCCTGATTTTAAGTTCCGACATTCTATCTACTTTGCAACCTAGCTATGCCTTTGCATCTTTCATACAAGCTGCCTGGTTTGGATAAAATTTTGGGCCTGCCATTATGAAAGCAAGGATTCAATTACTATCTCTAACATTTAACATCTGTGTGACGCTAGTTAAGTCACTTAAACTTTGTGTAATTTGGGTAACATCTTGGTGTTTATCTACTTAATTCATAGGTTGTGATCTGCATTGGTGGAGAGAGAGTTTCTATGCCAAGATTTTTCTGCACTAACAAAATCACATATTCTTTACACATTTACATGCTGTTCAAAGTTCTAAAGGTCCTGGAGTGTAAGTTGTGGTAAATCATTGTTTAATGAGTGATGCCCATTTCATCATTGCGAAATTCCCTTTTCCCAGTACAGTTATGATGTCACTTAATTATTAGTGGATGGTTTCATGAGTTACTCTGGCTGAAACAAAGTACTATGTTGTGGCCAAATTCCTGCTGGTGACTCTGTTATCTTGATGGGTCCCTTGCATGATTGGGACACAGTTTACCCCCAGATCATTGACTGAAATCTTCCCAGCTTGGTAGAATGCTCCAAAGCTTGAGTTCTGTTTTAGGCTCTTAAAAAATCTCTGAGTCTATTCCATGCCATGAGAAAGCAATATGTTGATGTTGAACAACCCTTAACTCAGGGTCACAGGGACTGCTTTCAAATCCTGACTCTGGATCATACTAATCTGACCTTTGATAAGGCATTTAAATTCTCTGACACAAGGCCCTGCTAAAATCCATTCTGCTAAATGAGGGGATTGTACATGATAACCATTAAAGTGTCTTCTATTTCATTATCTATTATTCTATGAATAGGGTAGGATATTAGTAGGGATGTGGTATCACCATTAAAAATTCTATATCAACTATTGGCAAAAATCTGCCCAATATTCCAATGGATTAAAACTTTCTGGAGAGTTGGGGTTGTGGTGGGGAAAGAAAGGAGTAAAGGGTGGCTGTTTTGGTCAATTCTTGTAATACATTACAAGAGAAATTCACCAATGGAAGAGAAGGGATAGAGGGGCAAGCAGTTTCCAAAGGGAGAAGGCAGATTAGTACTAAAGGTAAAGTCCAGAGAGTTGAAAAGGCATGGCAAGAAAGAAAGAAGTGAAAATGACAAGACAGGGCAGTCCTGAAAAGAAATCAAAAGGAAAACAGCTTTTTTTCATCTTTTAGAGATATAATAGTATTATGTATTCTCAAAAGTTTAACAAAAGTCAACTTTTATTTGGTCCTGGTCATGATAATTTAAAGACAAGGACTATTTGACTTTTGTGCTCCAGTCTATTCATTTTGCTTTTGAATTATAAGAAAATTAAGTGCAATTTCCACAGAAATGAAAGACTAAAATCTGGGGAAGAGTTAGGAACTTCCTCGGGGAGTTATTATAGAACAGAATAACATAAAGATAAAACCAAATAAGTTGTTTTTATTATTTTACAGCTCAAGCCTGCCTGTACACAAGTGACTATACCAATAATTTACTACATAAATAAGTTTCATATTCTCATTGTTCCAGAACAGAATCTGGCCCCATCATAATCCTGAAGTGTCCCAAATGTATCCATATTTTTCCTCCTATAAAGAAAGCATTTGTTCCCCAGGAGGCGAATATTATATATTCTGTAAAAAATTTGAAAATAAATCCCCAAGTACTACATTTTCTAGGAAAATAGGGATATCCAGAAAAAGCCAAGCCAGATAGCTGAGTGTTTTGAAGCACATTGTACAAATAGACACCTGTAGCCTCTTAATGGGTAAGAAATTACTTTCATTCACTCTATCATTTGCCCTTCATAAAAACAAAATAGATTTATAAAATGATGACGACGATGATGATGCATTGCTATTTAGGTACTGACTCAAATAAAACTGTTACTTAGATAATAATAGATAATATTTATATAGCACATTAAGATTTCCAAAGTATTTTAGGTATATCATCTCATTTTTTTTCATTCATACTAACCCTATGGCACAAATACTATTATTTTTCACATTTTGCAGATGAGGAAACTGAGGTAGTCAGAAGTTAAATTATTTGCAAAGGGTCACACTGATAGTGCATGGGGTTGGATTTCTTCCTGATTCAAGTTTTGACACACTATTCATTGCTACATTTCATAGATAAGGATTTTGAAAGCAGTTATGTCACTTGGTCTAATCATAAAGGTAGTATTAAAACTGAAATTCAAAGGTAAGTACCTTTTGACTCCAGATCTATCACTGCTTCAACAACACAATACTGCTTATCCATTCTAAAATTCCTCCCCTTCATCTTTTTACATGTCAACTCCAGAAATAAAGTCTTCATATCCATCATAATAGAACCATTTTGGCCTATTACAAATTGATAGATTTCATAACATGGAGGATTTAAATTTTTCACCTTCTTTGCCAAGTCTTATTTTTTTTTATTTTTATCTTTAATTTTTTTGGTCTTTATTAATTTGTTTTTTTACTTTTCAGTTCCACAATTCCTTGAGTTTCAATTTTCTCCCCCCCCCACCAGCCAATGGTGGCATACAATCAAGTATAGGATCTGCAAAATGTTTCACATTAGACATTAGTCAGGTTATAAAGAAGGGTTGTATCAGATGGAATGAACAATGGGAAAGAGGAAACAAAACAAACAAAAACAAAACAAACAAGATAAAGACAGAGAGCAGGTAGTTTGCTTCAATCTGCATTCAAACGCTGTTCTTTCTAGTTCTTTCTCTGAATGTAGACATCCCTCTCCATCATGAGTGCCCTGGAGTTGACTTATGACCATGCATTGCTGAGAAGAGTCCAGTCTATCAATGTTGGTCACCACACATAAGTTGTGTCTGTAATTGTGTACAAATTTCTCCTAGTTCTGCTCTTCTCAGCATCAGTTTGTATAAGCCTCTCCAGGTAAATATGAAGTCCATCTGCTCCTTGTTTTTTGTAGCACAATAATATTCCATTACATTCACATACTACAACTTGTTTAGCCATTCCCCAATTGATGGGCATTCCCTTAACTTCCAATTCTTTACCACCACAAAAAGAGCTGCTGTAAATATTTTTGTACATATGGGTCTTCCTCCCACTTCTATGATTTCTTTGGAATACAATGATAGAATTGGTATAGCTGCATTAAAGGGTATGAAATTACTTATAACCCTTTGGGCAGAGTTCGAGATTGCTCTCCAGAATGGTTTAATCAGTTCACAACTCCACCAGCAATGTATGTGTTCCAATTTTTCCACATTCTCTCCAGCATTTGTCATTTTCCTGTTTTGTCATTTAGCCCATCTGACTGGTGAGATGTGGTACCTCAGAGTTGTTGTGATTTGCATTTCTCTAATCAATAGTGATTTAGAGCATTTTTACATATGCTTATAGATATCTTTAATTTCTTCCTCAAAAAAACTTCCTGTTCATATCCTTTGTCCATTTATCAATTGGGGAATGACTTGTATTCTGATAGATATAACTCAATTCTCTGTATTTTTTCAAAATGAGGCCTTTATCAGAGATACTGGGTGTAAAAATTATTTCCTAATTTCCCACTTCCCTCTCAATCTTGGTTACATTAGCTTTGTTTGTACAGAAGCTTTTCAGTTTCATGTAATGAAAATTATCCATTTTTCATTTTGTAATGCTTTCCAATTCTTGTTTACTCATAAAGTCTTTCCCCTCTCCATAAATCTGACAGGTAAGCTATTCTTTGCTTTCCCAAATTGCTTATGTTATCAGCCTTTATACCTAGATCAAGTACCAATTTAGGCTTGATTTTGGTATGTGGTGTTAGATAATGGTATATAGCCAGTTTCTGCCATACTATATTCCAGTTTTCCCAGAAGTTTTTGTCAAATAGAGAGTTCTTATCCAAGAAACTGGGGTCTTTGGGTTTATCAAGCAGCAGATTACTATAATCATTGACTGCTGAAACTCATGTTCCCAGTCTATTCCATTAATCCACTGCTTTATTCCTCAGCCAGTACCAAGTAGTTTTGATGACTACTGCTTTATAAAACAGATTAAAATCTGGTATAGCTAGTCCACCTTCCCTAGCATTTCTTTTAATTAATTCCCATGATATTCTACACCTTTTGTTCTTCTAAATGAATTTTGTTACTATTTTTTCTAGTTCTATAAAGTAATTTTTTGGTAAACTGATTGGTATGGCACTAAATATGTAATTTCATTTAGGTAAAATTGTGATTTTTATTATATTAGTTCGACCCAGCCATGAGCAGTTGATGTTTTTCAAATTAGTTAGATATGACTTTATTTGGGTGTAAAGTGTTTTGTAGTTGTGTTCATATAGGTCCTGGGTTTGTTTTGGCAGGTAGATTCCCTAATATTTTATAATGTCTACAGTAACTTTAAATGGGATTTCTCTTTCTATCTCTTGCTGTTGGGTTTCATTATAAATATACAGGAATGACGAGGATGTATGTGGGTTTATTTTATATCCTGCAATTTTGCTAAATTTATTTATTGTCTCAAGTAGTTTGTTTTTTTTTACTTGATTCTCTAGGATTCTTTAAGTATGTCTTCATATCATCTGCAAAGAGTGATAGCTTGGTATCTTCTTTGCCTAATTTGATTACTTTTATTTGTTTTTCTTCTCTAATTGCTATTGCTAACATATCTAGTACCAGATTGAATAAGAGGGGTGATAATGGACATCCTTGTTTCACCCCTGATCTTATGAGAAATGCTTCTAGTTTATGCCTATTACATATGATATTTGCTGATGGCTTTAAATAGATGCTACCCATTATTTTAAGGAAGGCTACATTTATTCCTATACTTTCTAGTGTTTTTATTAGGAATGGATGTTGTATTTTTTCAAAAGACTTTTCTGCATCTTTTGATATAATTATGTGGTTTCTGCTAATTTTATTGTTGATATGATGAATTATACTGATGGTTTTCTAATATTAAACCATTCTTGCATTCCTAGAATGAATCCTACCTGATCAAAGTGTATTATTCTTGTGATAAGTTGCTGTCTTTTTGCTAACATTTTATTTAAAATTTTTGCATTTATATTCATGAGGGAAATTGGTCTGTAATTTTCTTTCTCTCTTTTATCTCTTCCTGATTTAGATATCAGTACCATATTTGTGTCATAAAAAGAATTTGGTAGGACTCCTTCTTCCCTAATTTTTCCAAATAGTTTGTAGAGTATTGGAATCAATTGTTCTTTAAATGATTGATAGAATTCGCGAGTAAATCCATCTGGTCCTGGAGATTTTTTCCTAGGGAGCTCACTGATGGCTTGTTCCATTTCTTTTTCTGAGATGGGATTATTAAACTAATTTAATTCCTTTTCAGTTAATCTGGGCAATTTATATTTTTGTAAATATAATCATCCACTTCATTAAGACTGTCAAATTTATGTGCACAAAATTTGACAAAATAATGCCTAATTATTGTTTTAATTTCCTCTTCATTGGAGATAGATTCACCCATTTCATTTTTGATACTCATAATTTGGTTTTCTTCTTTCTTTTTTTATCATATTGACTAAAGGTCTCTCAATTTTATTGTTTTTTTTTTTTCATAAAACCAGATCTTAGTTTTATTTTTTAATTCAATAATTTTCTTAATTTCAATTTTATTATTACTCTCTCCTTTGGTTTTCATCATTTCTAATGTAGTATTTAGCTGGGGAAGTTCAATTTGTTCTTTTTCTAGCTTTTTCAATTGCATGCCCAATTCATTGACTTCCCTTTTCTCTAATTTGTGCATGTATGCACTCAGGGATATAAAACTTCCCCTAAGAACTCCCTTTGCTGCATCCCACAAATTTTGGTATGTTGTCTCATTATTGTCATTCTCTTTAATAAAATTACTGATTATTTCTATAATTTCTTGTTTGACCCACTCATTCTTTAGGATTAAATTGTTTAGTTTCCAATTAGTTTTTAGTCTATCTTTCCATGGCCCTTTATTGCATATGATATATTTTTTT
>NW_027185804.1:27230333-27243143 GCF_028583685.1 Petaurus breviceps papuanus
TGCATATGATATATTTTTTTGCTTTTTTTTTTTTTGGAGGACAATTGGGGTTAAGTGACTTGCCCAAGGTCACATGGCTAGGTTTTGTGTTAAGTGTCTGAGGCTAAATTTGAACTCCGGTTCTCCTGACTCCAGGGTGGGTGCTCTATTCACTGTACCACATAGCCTCCCCCACTATTACATATGATTTTTATTGCATCATGGTCTGAGAACAATACATTTAATATTTCTGACTTTCTGCACTGAATTGTGAGGTTTTTATGCCCTAGTACATGGTAGAATTTTGGGTATATGCCATGTACCACTGAGAAGAAGGTATATTCCTTTTTAACCCCATTCAGTTTTCACCAGAGATATATTGTATCTAGCCTCTCTAAAATTCTACTCACCTCCTTTACTTCTTTCTTGTGCATTTTGAGGTTAGATTTATCAAGTTCAGAGAAGGGGAGATTAAGGTCCCCCACTAGTATAGTTTTGCTATCTATTTCTTCCTCTAATTCCTTTACCTTCTCCTCTAGGAATTTGGATGCTATACCACTTGGTGCATATATGTTAAGTAATGATTTTGCCTCATTCTCAATGGTGCCTTTTAGGAGGATATAGTTTCATTCCTTATCTCTTTTAATTAGATTTATTTTTGCTTTTCCTTTATCAGATATAAGGATTGCTATCCCTGCTTTTTGTTTTATTTTAGCTGAATTCATGATATATTCTACTCCAGCCTTTTACCTTTACCCTGTGCATATCCCCTTCTTTCAAATGTGTTTCTTGTAGACAGCATAATGTAGGATTCTGGTTTCTAATCCATTCTGCTATCCACCTCATTTTATGGGAGAGTTCATCCCATTCACATTCATAGTAATGATTACTGCCTCTCTCTTTCCTTCCATCTTATTCCCTTCTCTGTTTATGTTTTTGTTTCTTCATTCTCCCTTCCCTTCTTCAAGGGTTTTACTTTTGATCACCACCTCCCCCACTATTCCCTCCCTGTTACCCCCCTTCTTTATCTACCCTTTTCCCTTACCACTATTTCTTCCCTTCTAACCCCCCGCCATTCTCATCCCCCCCAACCCTCCTACACAATGGATTTTTATACTTATCAGAGTATGTTACTCCCTCTTTGACCCCAAACCAATGAGAGTAAATTTCATACAGTGCTCCTCTCCTTCCTCCCTTCCCTATATTATAATTAGTTTTTGTATCTGTTCATGTTTGAATCTTAAACTTCATTGACTATGTTGATCTCTCTTTGAACCAGATCCAATGAGACTAATGTTCAAATGATGTACATCTTCCCCTCTCCTTCTCCTCTACTATAGTATGAATTTATGCCTGTTTGTATGACATAATTTACCTTGTTCTGCCTCATCCTTTCCTTTTATTCCATAACTGTCCCTTTGAACCCCTCAATAAACTTTTATAACATCAGAATAGTTCATTTATACCCACGCTCTCTATGTATATCCCTTTTAAAGGTCGTAACAATCATATAAATTTCAATATTGACAGGTATCAGCTTCTCATATAGGGATGTAAATAGTGTGTTCTTATTGAATCCCAAGGTATGTGTATGTGTGCATGAGTGCATGTGTGTATGTGTGTGTGTGTTTGTGTCTTTTCCTTGTTTACCTTTTTATGTCTTTCTTGAGTCTTTATATGTTTCTTGTATTTGAAGATCAACTTTTCCATTGATCTCTGACTTTTTCATCAGGAAAGTCTGGAAGTCCCTTATTTCATTAAATAACCATCTCCTTGCCTGACAGATTACATTCAGTTTTGCTGGGTAGTTGATTCTTGGTTGCAATCCTAGCTCTTTTACCTGACAAAATATCAAATTCCAATCCCTATGATCTTTTAATGTAGAAGCTGCTATGTCCTGTATAATCCTGACTGTAGTTCCATGATATTTGAATTGTTTCTTTTTGGCTGCTTGCAGTATTTTCCTTATCCCTGTAATTTTGGAATTTGGTTACTATATTACTTGGAGTTTTCAATTTGGGATCTCTTTCAGGAGGAGTTTGGTGAACTCTTCTGATTCTAGGACTGCAGGACAGTTTTCTTTGACAGTCTCTTGGAGGATGTTGTCTATACTGCTTTTTTCATCATGGCTTTCCAGTAGACCAATAAATCTTAGGTTATCTGGACTGGATCTGTTCTCCAGGTCAGTTGTTTTTCCAGTGAGATATTTTACACTTTCTTCTGATTTTTCAATCTTCATGTTTTGCTTGAATGACTCTTTGCTAATCATAGAGACCTGACCTTTGATTTGACTGATTTTAATTTTTAGCGAATTGTTTTCTTTGGTTAGTTTTTTAAAGTCTTTTTTAGAGAGATATTTTCTCCAGTTAGGTCACAAATGTTACTTTTGAAGGATTTGTTTTCTTCAGTGAGACTTTTTTTTTCAAATTTGGTCACTGTAGGTTTAAATTTATCTTCTAACTCTCTAATTTGGGTTTTGAAATCTTTCTTGAGCTCCTCCAAGAATGCTTTTTTGGCTTGAGACCAGTTCATATTTCCTTTTGTGGTCTCAGGTATGAGTATAGAGTCCATGTTTTCCACTGTATGTGGTTGTTGTTGCTTGCTATAATAAGCTCTGATGCATTTTCTTGCCTTCCCTGCCTTCCCCTTCTCCTTCTCAACTTCCTTCTTTCCCATTGTGATTTCCTATTTCCTAATTTTTCAGGCTGGGAGCTAAGGGCCTGCTTGTTGACTTTGTGTGCTGTATCCTCTGGGTGTCTAGACTGAGGCCAAAGCCAGGATTTTCAGTGTTTTCCCTGAGTTACCCTGAGGCTCACAGAGTAACCAGTGGGGGTGGGGTGGTCTAGCCTCTTTAGATTTCTGCCTCTCTGCCCTTAGGCTACAGCTCAGGCAGGCTCAGCAGGTTGTGGCTGGCAGTGCTGGTGTCTTCAAATTCCCCAGGTAGTGCTGAGGTCCACCTGGCTTCTGTTGTTAGAACTTGCTGGCTCCAACCCCTGGGCTTTGGGAGCTCTTGCTGGTCAGGTGATGTGGGGCTTGTGGGGACCCTTCCCTCTCTTCTCTTCAGAGTCCTTACTGCCTCAGATATACCCTATGTGGCTCCTGAGCCTGAGGCTATTTTCTGCTATTTCAGGATTTTACTCTGGGTGGGACATTTATCTCTGGGTTTTCTAGGTCAGGGAGGGGGAATCAGTTTATTTTGCTATCCTGGTCCCTGGAAAATCAGGCAGGTGATTTTTGACCTTCCAGGTTAGGGGTTAATAGCCCCAAGAGAAGCTGCTGTCTCTGTTGTGGGACCTGAGCTTTTTCTTACCCATCTCCGATGGATCCTCCCGTCCTGTGGTGAGATGCTGGTAAGATGGCTGCAAATCGCCCTTAGGGTGGGTGAGTCTGCTGGCTGGGGCTCCTTCTCACTCTGTTGTAGTCTGCTCTCTAGTCTGGGCTGGTGCAGCCCCCACATGCTCCACACTCCCACCTGTATGGACCCATGTGGGCACTTTCCTGAGCTGGATTCTGCCATGGTCTGTCACCCAGTGTATTCTGACACTCTAAAATCCATTCAGATTCACTTTTTAAAGTTTAGTAATGGGATTCTGGGAGGAGTTTAAAAAAGTTGCTGTTTCTGTTCTGCCATCTTGGCTCCACCCACCAAATCTTATGTCTATAAATATTAGGTAATGTTGTATCCAGAACATGAATTCGTTACATACACATAGTTTGTTGAATGTTAATGAAAAAAATTAAAAATAAAATTTTATGCCTATTTTAAAGTGATACTAGAAGGCAATGAAAGGATTCATCTCTTTAAAAGCAGTAGGGTCTAGTTCCTCCATTAATTTTTCTTCTTGGAAGGCAATTTATTCAGAAAAATGTTGTAATTAATCACTCAGAATGGCAACAATATGAATATTATAACACTTTAAGTTTATCAGGCACTTTCTTCAAAAGAACAATGGGAGGAAATTTTCACACATGAAACCATCAGTTAGATAATGAAATAGAGTTTTAGACAGTTTAAGTGGACTGAACAAGGTCACCCAATAAGGAAGTGGTGGAGATTGGATTAGACCCCAAATATTTTGAGGCCAGATCCAAGACATTTTTCAAAACATCATATTGCTTATTTAAAATTTATTGAAATTCATTTATGAAGTCGATAACAAAAAATTACTTATGTAACCCAATTATATTACCAATCTAAAAATGTCTTATATATTTTATTTTTATAGACCCACCAAGTTTCTATCTGCAACTCTCTTATCCCCCTCTCAGAAAACCATCTTATAAAAAAGAAAGTTTTTACAAAGAATTTACACAAGGGGAAAAATATAAATAACAAGTCAGTCTTAAAAAGTGCTGTTACCATAGGCTATGACCAATACCTAAAGGCCCAGACATCTGTAATGAAGCAAAAGAAATATGTTCTCATATCTCCTTTTTAGTGTTGTTTATTCTTTGTGACTTCCAAAATTTTAGTTTCAATCATTTTGTTGTTTGCATTATACTTAGGTGTGTGTGTGTGTGTGTGTGTGTGTGTGTGTGTGTGTGTGTTTCTTAGCTCTGCTTACATCATCACTATTAGTTCACTCACGACTTACCAAACTTCCTTGTCTTCACTTTGGTCATCATTTCTAAAACAGCATAATTTTCCATTACTTCCATGTATCTTTCTTTCTTTGAACATTTTGTAGATGATCATTCAATGGGGATGAGTTATAGGGAGTTAGATTAAAAGTTGAGAGACTACAGAAAGTGTTTGGTTTATACCTATGGAATTTAGGGAGACGAGTATTCTCTCTTCTGGGTCAACTAGGTGAAACAAATCCTATTTCTCTGGTCAGTCTCTCAGGCTCAAGGTTCATTAAGTCAATGAATGGCTCTTTCTTTCTGTTATATATACATATATATACACATATATATGTGTGTGTGTGTGTGTGTGTGTGTGTGTGTGTGTGTGTATTTTTTTTGAGGCTGGGATCCGTCAAATAGTTTGTCTTATCTTGAACGCAATTTTCCCCTCTAATGCTAAATTAGATAATTGAAAAAAAATATTGTTTTCAAATATACCTATCCTACTTCTTTACGCTGTCAATATGAGAAAGATGAGACCCCTCTCAGGGTCTCAGTTGCTTCATCAGAGGTCTTTTGTTTATATTATCTTGATTTTAAGTAATATATATCTAATTCAATTATTTAAGTTTCTCCTAGTTCTATATCACATGATAAGTATTTGCCATATTTGAATTCCCTAAGTAGTGACATAATTCCCCAAAGAGATAATTGCATATTTCTGGAACTGTTACTAGGTATTTGATGAACTTATGATAAATAGACAGCCCATCATAGGTTTTCCTTCTTATAGAGTACCTGGCTTTTGATTGAAGGTTAGCTTTTGATTTATTGCATGCTGGTTTGATATCTTTAGGACTCTAGTTAAACTCATGTAGCTTTCATGTGAAGTAGCTACAGAGAGATTAATTCCCTTGCAGCCATCAGTGATAATTAAGGAATAGTCAAGTTAATGCTCTTTAATATCCAAAGAGATCTGTGATTTCACTGACACAAATACCAGGTCAATCACAGTTTCTTAGTCTGTGTTACTTTGCTTCAATCCCTGCCTTTGACCCCATTACAAAGAGTCTATACAATGTGCTGATGTTTTTAGCCTAGTTGAAGTGGCAGGATATTGTAAGTTACTGTATGAGGCTCACCTGGAAAGCCATAAAGTGCTATATATATATATACACATACACACACACACACACACACACACACACACACATATATATATATATATATATATATATATATATATATATATATATATACCTCAGGTATGATAATCATGGTGATGGTAATGAAGACATAGTTTGGATGCCAGGGGAACACATGAAGTGTCTATCGGTGACTCCCTGTGCCCTTCTCACTTAGTTTCTTTTCTGGTTATACATCTCTTTGATGCCAACATTAATGCTATTTCACTTGAATGATTCTTGGTTAGAAATGAGTTGTGGCTGACTCATCCCCTCCATGTATCTCTCCATTGACCTCTGGGTAACCCTCCTTTTTAATTCCTTGAAGACTGGGCTAATCCGTGTCATTCAGAATCACTGTAAGAATGTTATTGTGAAAAAAAATGGCACTGTAGTACATGAACTCAATAACTTCTTCATATAGAGTTTTTCTCATTGGGATTGTGATGGGTACTTTTAATAAATCTTTTAGAAATGAGAGATGATGGTAGGAACCTGAAATAACTCAAAAATAAGAAAGCTCAGAAAACTTTCAGGGATAGAAACATTTTACTGCTTGTATCTTCTGGTGAGTCATTTACAGAATTAGGAATGAAAACAGCTTTAGGAAAAAAGTGTATTTGTGGTGTGTGTGTGTGTGTGTGTGTGTGTGTGTGTGTTTTAAGGGGAGGGGGCAGAAAAGAATGATTATAAAACCAATAACTTGTTATCTCAATGAACTGCTTTTAAATAAATTAAAAAACCCAGTAATATTTTGAAGTATGTGTCTCCCTGATTGAAAAAAATACAAGATGTCCCAAATGTCTAAGTTCAGTTTTAAGTCCTAATAGATTTAATAATAATGACAATATTATAATAACTACTACTACTACTACCACCACCACCACTACTTTTTTTGTTGTTGTTTAGACATTTTTTCAATCATGTCTGAGTCTTCATAACCACATGTGGGGTTTTCTTGATAAAGATGCTGAAGTGGTTTGCCATTTACTTTTCCAGCCCATTGAAGAAACTGAGGCAAATATGGTTAAGTGACTTGCCCAGGGTAACAGAGATAGCAAGTGTCAGAGGTCAGATTTGAACTTTTTTAATCTAGACCCAGCATTATGCCTGCTGACATTTACTACCTAATATTTATATGGCTCATTAAGAATTGGAAAAAAATTTTATATATTATTTCATTCTATTCTCACAACAACGTTGGAAACAGGTGCCATTTTTATCCCTATTTTACAGATGAAGAAACTGAGGCTGAGAGAGTTTAAATCACTTGGCCGGGGTCACACAGACCCAGTTAGTGTCTAAAGCAAAATTTCAAACCTAGATCTTTCTGACTGTAGTGTCAACATTCTATTATCCATTATACCACTTTGTTGTAGATATGAAGACTGTAGCTTCAGAAACAAAAACAAACACACACACAAACAGCTTCACAAACTATTTGAATAAAATTTGTTTTAGTAATGTGATTTGGAAGAAATTATGGATATTAATGAGCCCAAAATGGTTTATTTTGAAATAATTTCCTCCTGTCTTACTTCAATTCAACACTTACTAATCATCTATTCTTCACAAGGCATTGGTACTGGGAGCAAGAACCTATAATAATAATAATAATAATAATAATAATAATAATAATATATTTTATGGATAGATGTTTCAGTTTTCTTCCTCCAGGCAGAGCAGTGTAGGAGATGCAAAACTAAAATTGACAACTTCAACCACAACTATGAGGTCTACAGAGGACCCTACATTGCAAAGTTGTTTTTTTTACTAGGTCATTAGGAGAGATAATTCTGCATCTCTAGAAATAGATATAGGCATAGATATGTGTATATGTGTATGTTGATATAGATATAGATATTCAGAAAGATATATATATATATTATATATATCTGTATATGCATATCTATTTATATGTATATCTATCTCCATCTCTGACAGAGAATAGGATCATCATAACATAAAAGAGGAATTGAGTGACTGTGTTATAGATATAATACATTAAATAGATTTTAAAAATAGAAAAGATCACTTCGGTAATATGTACTGACATATAAAGTGATTTTAAAAAAGAATGTGGTGGAATTTAAATTGGAGCTTGAAGGGTGACTAGGGTTTGGATGGGCATAGATCAAAGAACTTTGTGGTAACTCATGTCTTCAAAAGTTCAGCCAACATAACCTACTTGATTCTGTTCACATGCCACATTTCATCTACCAACTCTGTGCCTTTGTTCAGGTTATCATTCCTATCAAAAATATTCTTCCTCCTCACCTCTGTATGTTGGAATCTCTAACTAATTGCAGGGTCCAGTTTAGATGCCACATGAAGCCTTTTCTAAGTCCCCAATTTATTAGTGCTATCTCCTTCCCCCACACTAAATTGTGCCTCATCTCTGCTTCTTGGAATCCTGGGTTTTCTTCAATACTTAGATCAAAATGATGTTTCATGAATTCCCCCAATAGTTAGTATCTTTCTCTCTGAGATTACTACCCATTTACTCTGCCTGTGTCTTGGATACACCTAGTCATGTATGTATCAGGCTCCCTTTCTTCCACCTTTTACGTAAGAGCAAGGGATATATTTTTGCTTTTTCTTTGTATTCTCAATGCTTAGCACAGTGCCTGACACTTTTAAGCATTTAAGAAGTACTTATTCATTCATTCATGGCATAAATTTTAGAGCTGTTCTCCCTAAATACAATTATATTGGCCATTTGGATACCAAAAAGATATTTGCTCCATCTTATTTTGGAGTCCTAGGAGAATCTGAAGGATTGTAGGTACTTTTCTAATATTATTTTTCATAAACCTCTACCAGAGTTCACCCTCCAATTGCTTATCATTTAAGATCAATTAGTATGCCAGGCAATTAACTTTTGGAAATAAGTATGCACTAAGATAATATGGAAACTTGGAATACAGACCACCCCAACTCCCCACAGTTAGAGGCATATATTTTCATGGGCACTAAGCATCCAAGGAAAAGTGGTCTCAGACTTAGGGTATGTATGTAAAGGAGTAATGACCTGTTACTAGAGATGCTTTTGACTAGAAGTCCTTTTCCTCCTTTCATGATGTCCTTATAAAGTTTCCTTTATATATGGTTGTTTGCTGCCAGGATTCTTTACAATCTCAAAGTTACCTTTTGCCTCCCAGTGCAGACACTGTACCTAGACAATGTTGTCCATTCATGCTAATGAGAAGTCCAGATCATATGGCAAAGTTATCCTCTAGTCAAAGAAGCACTGGTGGAGGGAAGGAGGAGAAAAAAATCCCTCTACTCTCCATGCTCTAAGATTCCCTCTCAAGGACTTGGCTGGAGCTTTTCTTTCCCCTAGGCTAGCAGATACCCAAATTCTGGATACCTATAGAGTTAGATATAACTTGCTAGTTTAGGCTTTGATTAATTGATTCAATAAAGAGAATATCAGAATCCTCTTATGTATGTACATGATAACTTGAGGTAGGTGGGTGCAAACAAGTCATGGGTATAAGGAAGAGATTCCCACATGCAGTGATCACCCAACTATTCAAGAAAGTAAGAAGTCAAAGAGTCACAAATGAGGAGATAGATTTTCCTAAGCATAAGGGAAGTAGGAGATAGAATGCCAAATTCAGGGAACAGTGAATAAGCCACTTTGGCTCGAATACAAAATAAGTGAATTGGGAATAATGTGTAATAACTTTGGAAAGATAGGCTGAAGTCAGGTGTGGGCTGGGGCGGGGGGGGGGAGGGACTACTCATTAAAAGCAAAGCTTCTCTTTCTGCCCAAACCATCTTAAAATGTAAAGTGGAAAGAAGTGAAATGCTTTAAGGAGGTATAGCCAGAGAAATAATTTTTACAAGTTTGCTTGAACACAGTAATGCACTATATATGCTTTTTATTGAGAATTACAGGGCATATTTAATTTCATAAAGGAATATTAGAATGTGCATGTGTATTTTATCAAGTGTAATATAATATCTCTGTACTACTAAGCTGCAAAATTTCTGCTGTGTCAGCCAATCCTGGTTTGTATCTACAACTTTGTCAAAAGCCAATAAAGCAGAAAGCTTATTCATCTCGCTAAGGGGCTGTAAGCTCTATTTATTTAAAATGGAGTTTGGAGGTAGGCTTTTGCAGTTTTCCGATGAATCGTGTATCAATTTCATTTAGTGACATTGAGTTTTAAGCCTCCGTAAAACTGCCTTATAGAAGAAAAAATATGATGTTGACTCAGTGATAAACAATTTCTGGATGAAAGGGAATGTTGGCTCTGAGATTAGTCCTGTGAATTTGGAAAATTAAAAAAAAAGACAGTTGGCAAGACCCTTATTTTTGATGGAGTTGCACTAAACAAAATGGGTGTTCTTATTTAAGGGTCTCTGCTACAAATATGATGTAATAATCCAAAGGTGCTACTCCTCTAGAGTATAGCTTTAGCCATGTCATTGCCCAGTTCAGTCCCTTCCAGGGGCTGTCTATTGCCTCTTGGATCTAGTACTTGGCCTTTGAAGTTCTTTACATGTTGGGGTGGGGCCAGTCTACCCTAGTGGGTATTATATATATTCCCTACCTTTACATACACTATGATCTAAGCAAACACATACTTGCTGTTGCTTACATGTAATTAACCTCCCATCTCCATGCCTCTATGTAGAGAATTTAATATATTTTCAATGCAATCACCTCTGTTTTTTTTTTCCTGAAGAATCTGTAGATCCAGTCAATCTTTAGCTCAGTGGTGCAGGGGGTAGAAAATGAACCCCGAAGTAAGGATGTAGGTTCAAATTTGGCCTCAGACACTCAATGCTTACTGATAGTGTGACCATAGGCAATTCATTTAACCCCATTGCAGTCTGATCCCTCAGTTACTATTTCTATCCATCCTCCCAAAATTACATTGTGTTTTCAAGGTAATCTTGCATTTCAAGGTAATCTTTTGTGTATATGCACATTATCTATCTATCTATCTATCTATCTATCTATCTATCTATCTATCATCTATCTATATCATCTATCCATCTATCATCTATCTATCCATCTATCCATCTATCTATCCATCCATCCATCCATCCATCCATCCATCCATCAATCAACCATCCATACATCCATCCATCAACCATCCATCCATCCATCCATCTATCTATCTATCTATCTATCTATCTATCTATCTATCTATCTATCCCTATGTATTTGTATTTCTCTCTCTCATTTATTGCCAAATAAGTATATTTGTTTCTGTATATGCATATACACATCTAAACATATCTGTATCTGCATCTGTATCTATTTACAATTATATCTACCTACATCTTTGCATATATTAAGTTTTTCCTGCTTTTCTCCCCTGGATTGATGTAAGCTCCTTGAGACTAGGGACTGTTTCCTTTTCATCTTTTTATCACCATGCCTTGCACATGCACCTGGTACATAGTAGTCAGTTAAAATGCTTGCTGATTTTGATTGATGCACGCTGACCCATAAGATAATAAAAATCATAGGACCAAGGTTTTAATTTCAGCTCTGATACTTGTATTTTATATAATTTTGGACAAGTCATTTAATTTCTCTTGGTTTCCATTTATTATTTGTTTCTATCTGTTTCTGTCTCTCTCTGTCTCTCTGTCTCTGTCTCTCTCTGTCTATCTGTCTCTGTCTCTACCTATCTCTCTGTCTTTCTCTGTCTCTGTCTCTCTGACTCTCTGTCTGTATGCCTCTCTCTCTCTAGATAGGCAGAGAAATGTCAAGTAAGTATTCCTTCCATAAAACTGAGTTCTTTTTTTCTCAGTCACTTCTTTTACTAATCAAAAGTTGTCACTTCACTAAGAAAACCTGACTTTAACTTGGTAATCAAGCAAGTGTTCACTTCTGCTGACTATACAATAACATGCAATGTACTTTTTAAACAATAACTGCAGAACAAAACAAAAACAAAAACACAATTCTAGAACTATAAATCTCTATCTATAAACTCAAATGTTTTCCTGTTGGTACAATATAAATTAGATACTGGGGAAAACAACACAAACAAAAACCCAACCCAAAATATTACAATTCTCCACACCCTGAGTAATTGCTCTGCCTCAGTGGTGTACATTTTTATATGCAAATAGTACATTTGTCTTTGTCACAGCTCTCTTCATTTAGCAAAATGGTTGAGTCACCAAAATTCGTGAGATAGCCAAGTTGATCTTAAGACAGAAATATCTGAGTTCAAATCTGGCCTCAGATACTAGCTGTATATCGTTAACTTCTGCTTGCCTCAGTTTCTTCAAATGTAAAATAAGGATCATAGTAGTACCTATTCCCCAGGGTTGTTGTGAGGATTGACTGTTGTAAAGCACTTAGCACAGTGTCTGGCATATGAGAGGTACAATGTAAATGCTATCATTATCATAATTTTTGTTATAATCTGAAAGGAGGAACTAATATTGTCTGTCTATAATTTATCTTTCTATTTCATCTTTACACATGAACACAAACATATTTAGATATTTGGAAATGAATTTCGTCCTTTCTTTTTTCTGATTGTTTTACTCAGACCTTTATAAAGGTTCTTGGGGGAACCTTCAGGCACCTGAAAAGATGTCAGAAATCCCCTCTAGTCATTGAACATGTCCTCTAAGTCAACAGTAATTAAATTGTGACTCCCATTGTGTATGTTTTTAAGGAGAGTGCTTAGAAGAAATGCCTAGTCTCTTTTATCAGCATAATGACAGTTAATGAAGATTTCTAATATTGTTCTGGGTCAGTGAGGAATCAGGTGGGACTCTCAAACCTCAATAGACAATTTACCTTCCATAAAAATGTCCATTCCTGAAATTCCTCAGAGTAAGAGATAATCCTGCAATGATATTTATGTGCATGTGTGTGTGTTATGTATGTATGTGTGTATGTGAGAGAGGAAAAAAATCCACAATAAATTACAGAAGTATCCTGTGCTTCTTTTTAAGAGAAGGGAATTTGGGAATCTAATTTCTTATCTGAGATATAACAGGTAATTATAATGCATGGAGTCTATAACCATATATACTCAATATATATAATAATATAATATAATATAATATAATATAATATAATATAATATAATAT
>NW_027185804.1:27243153-27248140 GCF_028583685.1 Petaurus breviceps papuanus
ATATAATATAATATAATATAATATAATATAATATAATATAATATAATGTATATACATATATGTGTGTACAATTGTATTTCCAGCATGACAATTTAGTTTAATTTCTTCACATGTTTTGGAACTACTTATTAGAAAAGTGGTCATACGTTGAAAATTAACCATAATTTTAGTTTCCTCCTTGGTAAAAAAGAGATAATAGTGCCTATCTCATAGAGCTGGTGGAAGACCCAATGTTTTTGAAGTGCTTTGAAAACTTAAAGTGTTGTATAAATATGAATATCCTCATTATTATTATTTTTGTTATCACTAGTTATTATTATTATATGGCCCTAAATATAGGATGATAAAATAGGGATATATGTGTGTATATAATTATGGAAATGATATTCCATGTGCTCTTGATTTCTTGTTCTGTAAATATCACTGACATTGACTGATCATAATAGGATATAAGTCCAAATCCTTCCTTTGATAAATGAACCTGTAAACTTAGGCATAGCATTAAACCTTTCTGATACTGACTTTTTTCCATTGGCTACTATTTCCTTTACATACAGGGTTTCTGTAAGACTCAAATGAAATAAAGCATGTAATAGGCATAAAAATGGTAAAGCCCTTTAGCGAATTTAGCATAAAGCCTTAAACTATGAGTTTGATTCTTTTATTATACCCTTCCCATTGCCCCAAATGTCATGAATTAGTCTGATAAACTTTTATAGGATAGATTTTGAGTTAGAAAGGAATTTAGAGATTATCCAGTCCAATTATCTCCTTTCTTTGGTGGCAAAAGGGAAGACTTTAAAGATTGAATGATGTGACCAACATAACTATTGTCATTCTTGTTGCTTACCCATTTATTTTAATTGGGTACTGAAGGGACATGTCAGTGTTGAAAGATGATGATGAAGAAGAAGAAGGAAGAAGAGGAAGGAAAGGAAGAGAAAGAAGAGAAAGAGGAAGAAGAGAAAGAAGAAGACAATGAAGAAGATGAAGAAGTGTACGGCAAAGAAGATGAAGATGAAGATGAAGATAACAAAGAAAACGATGATGAAGATGATGAAGACAATGAAGATGAAGAAGACTACAAAGAAGAAGATGAAGAAGATGAAGAAGACTAATGTCAATACTACTACTACTACTAATAATAATAGCTAGGATTTGATCAAATTGTGAGCCTGGCAAGACATTTGTAAGGATAGCAAATTATTTTGCCTTTCTCCCTCTGTCTGTTTCTCTCTATCACTCTATATCTGTCCTCTCTATCTCTACTTGTTTCCTTCTCGTTTTACCTTTTTGGGAACTTTAACATAGATCATATAGTCATAGATTTAGATTTTTACAGGACTTTAGAGGTAACCTGGCAGAAAGTTTGAAACACCTCATTTAAAATGAATTAACTGAGTGGCTTGCCAAAATCACTGAGACCCAGGTCCTTTCTCCAAATTTAGTCTTCTTTCTTCTATATCACACTATAACTCTTGAGTGTTCGTGTCCTATATATCAACATGAAAGCTCCAGGAATTCTACACACACACACATACATATATACCAGAGACCTTCAAGAAGAGGTCCGTGGCCTCTTTGTATCCATAGTGCTTAGCATAGTAACTGCCACATAGGCACTTAATACATGTTTACTGAATTAAATTTTGTGATACTGTTAAAACTTGGCTTGTGATGTAAATAAGCCAGATCCTTCTAAAAACATATATTGATGAAATTGGGCAAAGGAACACAAAATGAATCAAATATACTTTCTAGTGTTTCTAAAGCAATATCTTCTCATGAACTATAATTAATGGAAATAACACAATTGGATGAGGAAAATGTTGCATTATGAATGATGAAATTTTGATGAATGCATAGACAGGTATTTAATGATGTCTATATTTTCTTTCACACAATTTACTAAACATACTGAAAATATAAAATCTCATTCTATTCATTTTTGTTTATTAAAACAATAACAAAAGAAACAAACTTTTGTTAGAATGAAGCTAAGCCTCAATGCTTGTCCTCCAACAAGGTATAATGTAAGATTTCTCTACAGATGCATCCACAGAGGTAACTTCAGTGAATGTTTCTTTGATCATCAGTGTTGTGACATGATCAGACCTTTTTGGATCAACTCAGGGACAACTATATCACAATTACCCTTCTCTGCTATTGATTTTTCTCCTTATGAGTTCAAAAGTAATATAGTGAATATGTTCTGAACATTTAAATAAATTCTTCTATATGTAAAACATTTTTCTCCAATTGGCTAGAGGAAACCCTAGGGAAAATCAAAGAGGAAAGTGGGGGTATTTGCATTCCTAAACTCTAACTGTGAAGAAGGATTTTCCACTGACATCAAGATTTCCAGTCTTCTATTTATTGATCCTATTTATCCCTGGGGGGTGAAAAAGAATAAACCTGACCCCCCTTCCACATAGCAGCCCCTTTTACAAATGTACTTTAAGATGGCCGTTATTTCCTCCTGGGCCCTTCCTTTCTACAAGCATCTGTTGCTGTTGTTCAGTTGTGTCTGACTCTTTGTGACTCCATTTGGGATTTTCTTGGCAAAGAGCCTAAAAAGACTTGCAATTTCCTTCTCCAGCTCCTTTTATAGATGTGGAAACTGAAACAAACAGGGTTAGGTAAAGTGTTGAGGGTCAGCCACCTAGTAAGTGTTTGAGGCCCAATTTGAATTCAGAGAGATGAGTCTTACTGACTCCAGGCCCAGCACTCTATTCACTGTACCAGCTAACTACCCCTTTCTCCAGGTTAAATATTCTCAATTTCTTTACTCTATGCTTTTATTCTATGGACTCAAAACCTTGGCCATGTTACTGGCATTTCTCTATATGTTTACCAGCTTGTTCAGGTTCTCAAATTGCAATCCATATGACTAGACACAAAGCACTTAGCACAATGCCTGGCAAATATGTAAGAGTTATATATAAATGTTAGGTATCATCATCATCACCATCACCAGAACCACCAACACCATCATCAATATCGTTATCATCATCATCATGTTCCAATATCCTAATTATGTGATCATAAATATAGCAATTTGTCTTTCTGAAACTCAGATTCTTCTTTTTCTTTTTTTAAAGCAGTCGGGGTTAATTAAGTAACTTGCTTAAGGTTACACGGCCAATTATTTCTGGGTGTGGTGCTGAGTATCTGAGTCCAGATTTGATCCAGGTCATCCCGACACTGGAGCCGGTGCTCTTACTCGCTGAGCCACCTGGCCGCCCCTAAGCAATTGGGGTTAAGTAACTTGCTCAAGGTTACACGGCCAGGTGTTTCTGGGTGGGTGCTAAGTGTCTGAGCCCGGGATTCGATCTCCAGGTCTTCTCAACACTGGAGCCGGTGCTCTTACTCGCTGTGCTACCTGGCCACCCTCAGATTCTTCTGACATAAAATGAGTATACTAACTCTTGAACTAATAAAGTTGTTAAAGGGAAAGACCTTTGTAAACCTTAAAATTGTAGGATAATGAAGTTATTTTTATTAATCCCCTTGCATCTACATGTATTTGATGAGTCAGGAACTCTGAAAAGGCAAGATTCTGCTCCCTCCCCCCTCGCCAATATATTTTGCATTACTAAGCATAATAGAATTAATGATTTTTCTCCTAAAATACCTCTAGCACTTATTGTCAAAAACACTCATCTGGCACTAAGTCTACACTTTTTACTTCAGTAAGTGTATGTGTATTCTCTGTGTGTACATGTTCTCACGCACATCTTCTCTCTCTTAATTTTAACCTATTAGAAGGCAAAAGTCATGCCTTGTGCACTATTCTTTATTATTTTTTGTCTTGTGTTTCTTCCTATCATGACGTGATCAGAAGTTTAGGAAGGGCCTCAGAGACCATCTAGTCAAACCTTCACATTATATAGAGAAGGGAACTGAGAACTAACAAGGTTACATGAATAGAGCTTCAAGGAAAGCTGTATATGAATATCTGAGGGGGGATTGATTTCTTCAGGATGAAGAATTCCTACTGTAGAAACTCATACAACCAACACTGATTATTTGAAACTTGTCTATGACATAATAGATTAGAGGCTTATGGTACATCGCCTCCTCCTATTCTCAACTGCTCAGGGTTATTCGTTAAAAAAAAAAAAACAAACCAATGTCTGGTTTCTCCTTTATTTGCCTATCTTTTGACAATCAGAGGTACCCTAGAGGTAAAGTAGCTACTAAAACCCATTATTCTCACAGGTAACCCTTGTGGGTGGCTATTTCTACTGAAACTTTAATTCATAATCTCTTACTGGTGACTTTCCTATTAGTAATTCAATGACTAATACTCAATTAACCTTAACTAAGACATTTACTTAAAATCCAGAGTAAATAAAGACTATTTGCCTAACATTTCTCATAGAAACCTGAAAAATATGCTTCCCCCTACACACATAGTGTCTGTAGGTAAGTATGTACACAGTTAAAGTCTCTGGGTACTGAGAGGCATGTGTAAGGAATACCTGTGGCCAAGGCAACTTGTAACTATGGAACAATAGATTTAATGCTCTCTTTTTCCATCCGGAACTCCAATAGAATGTCTCTTCATGGGCAAGACTTCTGAACTGAACAGCTGTTGCCTGCCTATGGTAAGCTGAACTGATCCATGTTGTGTTGAACTAAATCTCATTGAGGATGTCCTCTCAGTAGATGAATCAACCTATTGGGATAGTTCTGGGTTTCTCGAATTTCCTACTGTTCTGCTCAGTTAACTTACATTTTGATAGTAACTATAATATCCATCATTTGTAGATTCAGGCTTAGCTAATGCCGTTAGGTGAAAGATTTTCATGTTCTTGAAGAAGGCAATGACCTTAATCCTAGATTGAAAAAAGCATGTTTACCTCTAGTAGAAGAAATTCCTGTTCTCTATCAGCAAAAAAGTGTGGCAAAGCAAAGAATGGTTATGCCTTCCCTTCTCTTTTTTATTGAGCACCTTTTATCCCTTTCCTTTTTATTTTTGACA
>NW_027185804.1:27248540-27299546 GCF_028583685.1 Petaurus breviceps papuanus
CAGAGCCAGAGAGAGACTGATGACAGAGACAGACACAGCTGGAAAGACTATTTGTCTGTTTGACTGTGCCTGAGAAATTACTGCCCATGTGACTAGGGGGAAGTTGCCTAACCTTTCTGTGCCTCTGGAAGTGCTCTAAGATTGATTTACAAAGTTACTGACAGCTTGCATTCTCTGTTGGTAAAAGAAATATCCAAACCAAGGAAATAACATAGTCTTGAGTGGTTTACAGTACTGATGCTTATAATTAATGATAATAATAAAAAGAAATGAAAGCAACAATAAAAAACTAGCATTTCAATGGAGGAACAAGGTTGATAAAACACCTGCTTTGTACGAAGCTAGAAGGTTTGGAATATAAGTCCAAATTTCACAGATGAGGAGTCTCAAATATGATGAAGTTAAGTGATTTGTTTATGGTCCCACAGTCAGTATTCTTTGGGGGACATTCCAAGCCAGATAGTCTTCTCCTAGTCTTCCACTAAATGTTGCAAAGGCCAGATGTTGGAGGAAGGGTAAGAAGATGGATGCTTCTGCTATTTGAGTGATGCTAGGAAGTAGCATCCACCAATCACATTACCCGTGTAACTCAGACTCACTAGCTTTCTCAAAAGACGTACCTTACAAAGTCTTTCATCTTTAATTATCTGTATCTTATACTATATTTTGGGTATAAGGTACCATTATTGATAAATAGGTCCATTATTTGATAGACATTTCCCTTATTTTTTGAAGATCACTTATGCATTTCTATGCAAAAACAAGTATTTACTTATAAAATAGTAGAAGATGATTTTCTTTGCTTGAAAGAAATGGCAAGATTTCCTGACCATTTAAAATAGATGAGACATGTTTCACATGTATATGCTAGGATAGTATACTTTGGTCCAATATAATGCTTTGAATTACGATATGGTTCTGTTCCTTTTTATCGTAGTTTATTGGACATTAGGAATACAGATGAAGAGAAAGATGGAATCTAAGATAGTATCCTGTCCAATGAACTCATTGAACAGATGAAGAAACTGAGACCTTGAGAAAAAAAGTTGTAAGAAGTCAAACAACTTGGTGTCAAACCAAGATCCCTTGATTTCCAGTAGAGTGTTCTTTCTACTTCTACCATGTTGCCTCAGTTTTATGTTATTGTTCTGGAGGAATGAAGTTGAATTCTGTTGAAGGTCCATTCCCTCCTTGTCTGTTGCATATGTCCTACACAAGCTACTTCAAAGGGTGGAATTGATCTGGAGGACTAGCATGCATACACATGTATATACAATAATATACCCACATATATCCATGCACATGTGCACATACACATGCAGCGCATGTGTATGTGTGTGTACATGCAGACATACATATATGCATACATATAATTCTCATTCATTTGAGTGAAAATAAAATAATGAAATCAAGGAAACATTATATATATATATATATATATTTTACAAAAGATGAGCTTACATAGAAATGATCAATTTTAGCTTCAGATAAAATGAATTGAAATTATAAATTTTCTCATTCAACAGTGATTCTAGACAATGAAATATTACAGCATGTGTAAACTACTGGTTTGTAAGGGAAAAGGATTGCCTAGCCCAAAAGCTAAAGTTTGGGGAGAGTTGGAAGTTTTTGTTGAGTTCTCTTGAACCTAGCAACTGATTAAAAGGCACCCTGAAAAATATAGAGAAAAGGCTAGTTATTTATTACATGAGCATTAGTTTATCAATATCCACAACTTACCAATGTGTATGTATGGTTCATATACAAAGAAAACATAAGAATCATTTATTCATTCATTTAATAAAGAGTCTACAACCAAATGCAGTACTAAGGGATCATGATAAACATGCCAACAAAGATGTAGTCCTATCCTGAAGGACCTTATATAATTTAAAGCGGTGGGGAAGTTAACACATAATGAGGTAGAAAAATAGAAATAATATAGAATAAACACTTAATAAATTCTCATTTCCTAGAACTTTGTTATTGATGCTGCTCAGTAGGATTTCTGTTTGATCCTAGATGAATTATTGGGTATGATGTAGATGGGCTTCTTTTTCAGTAGAACTTGCCCTAGATGGCTTTTGAGGTTTCTTTAAATTCTGATAAGGCAATATTTGCTTTAAAAAGTAAAATATTTTGCATGAATCCGATCCCCAAAATATAATTATTTGACATCAAATGGAAATGTCCCATTGAGAGTAGTGGCAAGAAATTTCAATGTTGACAGATCAAAAGATGTTATGCACTTAACATGTTCTGCCCTGGTTACTAAGATTTAAGTAGATTTGTAACCACGGTCAGAGTGAATATTCGTGACTTGCCACTGAATTGACATTGAAGATGTTCCTCTGTTGAGCTTGATACTGGCTGTCTTTCAAGCCTGGAATAAGCTCAATCCTTGCCTCTTGGAATCCTTTGATTTCTTTGAAACTCCAATGAAATGAAATGCTTTCTTCCGCATTAAACCTTTCCTGATTCCCCCAGCTCCTCATACTTTCACCTCCAAGATTACTTAGTATTTGCTTTGTTTGTGTTTTATATGTGTCCATTGCCCCTAAACTACCTTGTATTTACCCTGAATTTATTCTCTTTATGTATAAATGAACAAATTAACTCTCCCATAGTATGTAAATTACTTGAGAACAGGGTTGTTTCACTTTTTTCTATATTGTCCAGTATTTTCAATTGTGTCTGACTCTTTGTGACTGTATTTGGAGATTTCTTGGCAAAGATACTGGAGTGCTTTGTCATTTCCTTCTCCAGATCATTTTACACATGAGGAAGTGAACCAAACAGGGTTAAGTGATTGGGCCAGGGTCACACAGCTAGCAAGTGTCTGAGGCCAGATTTGAACTCAGGAAGATGAGTCTTCCTAATTCTGAGACCAATGCTCTATCCACTGCACCATCTAGGTGTCCTTTGTCTTTGTATCCCTAGCAATTATCACAGTGTCTGGCATACAGTTGATGTTTAATCTATGTATCCTAGTTAATGAGATTTCAGATCCATTTGAGTATCCCAAAACTTCCTAATAGTTAACTATATCCCCAAGTGGAATGAGGTGCCTCAGGAAGCAATGACATCCCTTCAAGAGACAACTTCAGATAAAACCTAGATAAGCCTTTGTTGGTGATATTACAGTGAGAATTTCTGGTCAAGTATGTGTTATCTTCCACGCACTGCAAGATCCTTCCAACTCAGGAAGTCTGATTCTTTGATAATTCTGACAGAGCCAGATCCCAATCAGTGCGAAGAATGATTCCTACGAAGTAGACACATGCATTCAAATTCATACTATTTGAAATGATAATTATGTTAAATATTGTAATTTTTTCCAGCACAGTGTAAATATGCAGTGAGAATTCAAATAATGCAGCGACTTCAGGGGATACATTATTCACCTTAATTGGAACCTAGTTGCATTCTTTAAGGTTATTCAAGTGATGTGTCTTTGGTTTCTGTGGAGGGAAACATACATGAATGTAAGGGACTTCATGGAAATTGTTGACACATTCCAAGTGAGGAAGACTAGCATCGTTGACCTGCCATATATGATGGGAAACACACTTAGCCATTTATGGAAAACAAACTCTCCCCAAATGCTCTGCATCTTGTGGAGAGGCTTATTCTAGATTGGCTACCACTTTTACATGCAGACTATCTTCTGTTACAACTTAGTCATGTAAAAATTTCGTGCATTTTTCCTACTGAAGTTTTCCATCATTTCTGCTCATTCCTAGTCTATTTATTTTGATGGATGTGATATCAGCAATGTAAGATCCATGTCACAGCATAGTGCAGGTCATATTCCATCCACATCTCTCAGCTTAAGTGACTTTTGGACATATGCCCTCTCATAGATTCTTTTTTTTTTTTTAAAGCAATCGGGTTTAAGTAACTTGCTTAAGGTTACACGGCCAGTTATTTCTGGGCATGATGCTAAGTATCTGAGCCCAGATTTGATCCCCAGGTCATCCCAACACTGGAGCCGGTGCTCTTACTCGCTGAGCCACCTGACTGCCCCCTCTCATAGATTCTACATAGAGTGTCAAAACAATATTCTAGGACCCTTTTTTCAGGTGTCTGGCCATTACTTGGACACCAGTGAAGCAGGAGGGCTATCTACCCATTATTTTCCCTTCTTGATGCATCATGAGCTCATCACCCTTTTCAATCTTCTTTGCTCCAATGACATCCTTTTCCACCACTTCCTTCCCCTGCACAAGCTTTCAGTGGTAACAACTTCATTACGTAGACTCTGGATATTAGGATGATGGAATTTCCCTAGCACTTACAAATTCATTTCTTCCCTATTCTGCTCACAACATTTCTTGATAATTTGCTACTGCAAAGATGATTGTGATATACATGTAAGTGAATGATGATTGCAGATGTAAACACACTACAGGCACAAATAAAGTCCCCAGGGGAAAAGCATGCTGTTTCCATACAAATGTTTTGTCTAATAATGAGGGAACAAAGTGAATGATATTAAATTCTCCACAAGCTGCCTCAGCAGAATTTTTCCCCCTAAATGGAAGGGAGGATTTAGAAAAACTTGTCATCAGAGTGATTTTGTTGTTGCTGTTTTGAGGAGACATTCAGTTTTCCTTATTTACAATTATAGTAGTCATCATGCCTCTTTGATGATGAAATGAAATCGTCTTCTTGAGTACCTTGAAACTTTGATTTCACAGCTGCTGATGCAGCATTGAGAGTGAGCTTTTTAAGAGAACCTCTCCACCAACATGTTTTGGACAGCCAAATTGCTCATCTCACTTTTCAGTTACAAAATAGCCTTTTCTGAAGATTTAAAACACACCTACACACCTCACCACCCACACACATGCACACACAGGCATGCATGCTGTATGCGGGTGCTACAATTCTATGAACAATATGAATGTAATTGAAACAAAGTTAGAAGGGCTAAATCTCAAAACAACTCCAGACTCCTCAGTCATAGTGAGAAGCCTACATGCCAGATGAAGAATATAGCTTTCATTCTCAGGATGGGTTCAGGGACATCAGGAGATTGGATGTTCCGGTTCATTGTATTTCTTGCTGGAATTTTATGAAAAGGGAAAACAAAACAAAATGAAATAAAATAATCTTCTGAGCAGAATTTAGGAATGCAATGGAGAAAAGATACATGCATATTTATACTTCTTTGAGGGATTATAATTCTTTGAGGATTAATATATCCTTCTCAATTTTTTCTTTCTTTTCACTTTCTGATAACTGCCAAGGCATTGATGATGGATCCTCATTCCAACTACTTTCCATCCCTAAAACTGTAACAACTATTTATTGTGGTATTAAACTACTTGATGACCCACAGTAGAATTTGAATAGGGTATGGAGGATAGGCCAGGCAGTGTTACTGACCTGATATAAGCTTAGTGCCTCACAGGTATCCTGGGAGTTAACCAAAGGTATACAAGTCAACAGAACTTTGGCTGCCTGTCAAAATTGTTTAAAGAGTTGAAGAGTTGGGGAATTGGGAGCCCACTGGCAAGTATGACCTCAGACATAACTGCTATACAATTTGGAGAAGTAGTAAGGCCAGAGAAGAAGACAAGGTAGTGAGGGATTCCAAGGTACTTGTGAGTGTTTCTCTGAGCTGAAGGACAGGAAATAGATATTTTGGGGAATTCATATTTTATGAAGATTCCTCCCCTCTTACTCAATAGAGCAGATGGCATAGAATCATAATCTTATACAAGTGGAGGTTATCTAGCTGAACACCTTTGACATATGAGGAAACTGAGGTAAAATGAGATTAAATGACTAGCTCATTGTTGTAACACTAGAAAGTACAATGGGTATAGATCACCTGTAGATCTCACCACAGCACTGCTCTGTGACCTTGGGGGAAGTCATTTAGAAGAGGGTAATTATTTGTCCTATAGCAAACATTAAGTTCGGGTACCTGAGCAGCAGCACCTCCTGGTGGTCAAATTATTCTTCCTTAAGAACTGCAAATAAAATTGATGACCATTTATTGGGGTGAGCTCTCAAAAAAATGATACATAAATGTAATATTCTATTTTTATCCTGTAATAAATTGTACATATGAAGAATCCAGAGAAGTATGACCTCACATAAATGATCTAATGCAAATTAAAGTAATAAGAACCAGGAAAACACTGCATAGAATGATAACAGCAATGAAAAACAACAAAATAAAAATTCAACCTTATGCGATTAAAATGATTAAACTTAGCCCTAGATTAGAGGTGAGGAAATACACCTCCCGCCTTTCTTTGCTGAGGTATAACACTGTATATATTTTCAGTAGATATATTAGTTAATTTTTTTCTTCTCTTTTTTTGTTTTTTGTCAGAGGGGATGGTTTGCTATGGAGGAAAGGAAGAACATGTTTTATAAATGAAGGTGATATAAATAAAAACATTTCAACATTAAAAAAATTACAATTTAATACTTGAATGTTCCTCTTAAAGGGAAAAAGAAGAGGTCTTGAAATCCAATAGCGGGGAGCCATAAATACTTTTGTTAACGTTTTTATACATTGTCATTCATAAATTAGTGCACTATTCAGAAGGCTTTAGCACTGATGGAAAGTTCATTAGGGTACAATTATATTCACAATTGTAAACTGCCAATAAGAGGGACTAAAAGAAAGTGAGTCTTCTTTCTTTTGGTCTCAGGCCACCATTTCCCAAACCTTTATCTTCCTGGTAATAACTGTCTAGAGTTGACTCACCAGCATATGTTTGGGGAAAGCAAGGCTCTGGTGTGAATGCTGATTAATGTCCTTATGGTGAGGGCCTTCCTGGTCTAAAGCAAACATGTGTGAGGGACTTCCTACTGGCTCATATTAGCTTGACACAAAATGATGTGAGTGCATTAGGCCCTGCAGCATTGCCCAGGCACAGCCAAAATAAAGCAGCACCAGCCATGAATCAAGAGTATAACCAGCTTGCATCTGTCAGAGGAAATCTCTCATGTGCGTCACTCAGAATGGAGTAGCCTGGTGATGCGGCAGGGGTGAACAGATGAGAGGACTCTCCCCTGCTTTGCACAAGGAGACTGTCATACTTGTTTATCACAGCCTAGACAAGGGAGGTTGCTATTGTGACTTCTTTCTAAAATCCTGCTGGGCGATCTGTTATAAAGGAAGATAGGGGCCCCACTAGTCAAAGGAGCCCCCCTGCTTGCCAATTGCTATTTTCCTAGCAATTGGGCATTCTGCCAGTCAGAGATGTTGGGGGTGAATAGAGCAAGAAATGAAAAAGACATGAAGGCACCCGTGGCTCCAAGCAGAGCACCCTGCTTACAGCTAAGTCAGGGATGTTGCTCTTCTGTGATGTACGTTTACCATTTGGGACATGTTCCATCTAATATTTAAACTCCAGGCTGGATAGGTTAAAGGAGGAACAGGAAGGTTGTACACGATGCCATTTGCGCTTGCTGGGACACTGATAGAGCAGAGGACCTTTTGTAAAGCCACAGGGCATTGTTGGTGTGAATTATTCAGGTCCCAAAATAGACAGCACGAGGAATTGAACATTCCTTAAGGACTCGGGTGGGAAAAGTCAGGCAGAGTGGTGATGGGAAATTTGAAGGAAGAAGGAGGTCATTCAAGTAAGATTAAACTCATCTCCTCTTACCTAGTCTCTCCTTTCTACTAGGAAATGGGGTGAAGATCTCTCACTGGCCAAAGAGGATGTTGTCTCATACCTGACAGAGGCTTTGAGCTGCTGCATGTAGGACTGTTTGTTTAGAAGAATAAATCTCTGACCACAGGGAAATCATTCTGGCAGATTAACGGACACTGCCCCTGTGTTAGCGTAGGAAAATGGAAGATAAACTTATCTTCTGATACAGATGGCTGCCGAAGGGAAGAGACATAATGGGCTGTTGGATGTAAATTGCCTATACCTCCTATTCTGGACACCCAAATGCCACAGACCCCAGCAGTGATAATTGAAATGAACTTCATAGGAATGTATTGTCCCATTATGCGCGGCCTGGAAGAACTGCCACATATTTCCAAAGTAATTTAAGGTTCAGGCTTAATTGCTGCTCTCTTATTCTTCTTGGACTATCTTTGGAGGTAACAGCCTCAGTATTTTGTGGCTCAAGAAATTGGTCAAATTCACTCTTCCTGAACCTAGGTATGGGAATTTATGTGTGGTGTAAAATTCTATCCACTTATTTACTACTGCTTAATTCTATTTCAACTTTCCATCAGGGAGAACTTAGCTCCACAGAATTCCTTTTATTAAAAAACCAAACCAAACCCTGGATAACCATACACGAGAGAGACCAATTACTATATAGATTAAAATGGCATATAAATTAATTTTTTCCTCTTTCAGTTTAATATAGCCATAGACACTTAATAAACATTCAATCTTCATTACTTTGGTAATTCACTTTAAACTGTTATTTGCATGATTCATTTCAAGCATGTAGTTAAGAAGGTTAATGAATTATGAGCCAAATGGCTTTCCTTGAAGGCTTGAGTTCAGGCCTTTGTTTATACGCCTTAGAGACAAGGTAGACCATTGGGAAGAGCAATAGGCATTATATTGTGAAGACTTGGTCTAGTTTGGGTTAAATCTGAGTATTTCCATATTTAGGCCGTTGCATTTCTCCTTTGTGGACCTCAGTTTCCTTACTTTTAAAATGCATAGGAGTGTGGTAAGAACATGGAGTATAATGATAGATGAGACCTCAGAGAAAGAGTCATTAACCATAAATCCTTTGTGGGTATTAATTTGAGGGGAGCATTTCTGTGAATTTGAATAGAAAAAAAATGTATTAAAAAAACTAAACCTCTATTTAGGTTTTAGCTTTTCCTTCACTTATTTAAAAACTTATTCTGAGAAGGGAATCCGTGAACTATACCAGATTACTAGAAGAGACCATAACACATGCACAAAGGTGAGAACTTCTATTAAAGCTATACTTATCATATGGGGAAACTGAGGCACAGAGGAACATGAGTTGCTCAAGGTCACAAAATGAGATATTTTCTGAACCTAAATCTTGAACCAATCCTCTTTGATTTTTAAAGCTGTTGTTGGTGTTAAAATATTGTAAATGATATTCACTTCCATGAAGAGCTTCCTTGCTACATTAGCTCTTGGTCTCTTCTTTCTCCTCTGAGGGAACGCAGTGTGCAATGATTGCAAGAGTGTTGCTATGGGGGCCAGTCTCTGACGTTTACCAGAACTGTGCTTTTGAATAAATCATTTCCCTTCTCTGGGAGTCAGTTTTCTCTTCTATAAGAATGAGGCTATTTTTGGGGTGGCTAGGTGGTGCAGTGAATAGAGCAACAGCCCTGAAATCAGGAGGACCTGAGTCCAAATCTGGTCTCAGACACTTGACATACTTGCTAGCCATGTGACTTTGGGCAAGCCATTTAACCCCAATTGCCCTCCCAAAAAAAGCAAAAAAAAATCAGACTTGGATTAGATTTTCTTTGAGGTCACGTCTGCCTGGGAATCTCTGAAGCTATGGACTTTACTAATGCATATGGGACAGTCAGGTAGAGCAATGGATAGAGTGCTGGGCTTGAAGTCAAGAAGACTCATCTTCCTGAGTTCAAATCTGACCTCAGATACTTACTAGCTGTGTGATCCTGGGTAAGTCACTTAATCCTGTTTGCCTCAGTTTCCTCATCTGTAAAATGAGCTGGAGAAGGAAATGGCTTGCTACGCCAGACATTTTACCAAGAAAACCACAAATAGGTTAAAAAAGAATCAGAAACGACTGAAAACAACTGAACAACAACAGTGAACATACAAACCAGACTTCATCACTTACCTAGGTGACTCATTGTTTAACAGTTGTTGATTTTAATTACATATCTCCATTATAATCTCTTTGGGGGTGTAGACCATTGTTTTATACAGGGAGGCAAATACCTACAACTGGGTTAACTTGGAAAAAAAACACATACTTAAGTTGGTTGTTTATAGTTTAGAGCAGACTTGGCCATAAAACCATCATATTAAACCATGGTTAATTTCCCAATTGAACCCACATAGCCCTATTGAGTCTATAATGTACCTTAAAAACTGAACCCTATAAACATATATCAAGAAAGTGATACTGTTCATACAGTATGAAATAAGAAATCAAAGTCATACTGTTCAGTTAAGTGTGAGCTCTCATAAAGAATGAAAACCCTAATCCCTCTCCCTTTCTGAGCAGTCAGGTGACAAAGGAAGAATACAACTCCCCCTCAGAATCCTGAGTATGCCTCTAAGGCAAGATTGAGGGTGATTCATATCAATTACTACTGGTTAGTGCCCCATCTTCAATTAAGGAATAAAATATGGAGTTTCCTTTTGCTTAATTCTTAGATGCTCATGATAGAGGAGGGATATGTACTCACTGGACAAGGACAAGAAGACATGGTAAGCTTGTGAAGATTCTGAGAGAGCTTTGGGATACTCTACATAAGAGGATTAGAAGTGGAGGAATTAATTATTTATTAAACACTTGCGATCTTCTAGATACTGCGATTGTGAACTGAAATATATTTGGATACACTTAAAGTACTATATACATGGGAGTTATTGTCATTATCATCACAATGATGGAAAACATGATGTGGTTGTCATCGTTTTGCTCTTGTTTTTGTGTTCTGATTAAAAAAATACAACATAGCAATCATCAGCCAATGATTAAGGACTTCCCATGCCAGGAACAATGCTAGGCAGCTCTGAAATGATGACAAAAAGAAGCATCTTTACCCTATAGGCCTGTATGTTTTAGAGGAAGAGTCAACATAGAGTCTCATCAAATTGCCCTGGGAGATTATGCTATTGGAGAGACTTGTCAGTGATTGAATACTCAGCCAGCCTAGGTCTAAACCATGACAGGGAAGTATTTGAACCAGGTCTGGAGGCTAGCTTTCTTTATACTATACTTTCTGCAGAGCTCAAGTTTTCTTCTTTTTTTCCATTTTTCAAATGCTTTATAAACTTCTGATTTACATCATTTATTTCTGCCAGATTTTGAGTTACAAACTTTCTCCCCATTTTCCCCCTACCCACCACCCCAAAATAGGAGTGCCACAGGATATCCCCTTCTCCAATCTTTTCTCTCCCATATTTTCCCCTATACCCCTTTAAACTTTTCCAGTAGGGCATGGTGGATCTCTATACCCCAGTGCCTGTAGCCTGTATATCTTATTTCCCAATTACATGTAAAATAATTTTAATAATAGTATATATAAACATTGGATTTTAAAACTTTGAATTCCAGATTCAATCCCTTCCTCCCTTGTCACCCACCCTCACTGGGAAGAAATGCAATTCAGTATAGGTAGTACATGTGTAGCTAATTCAAAACAATAACATAGTTGTTATATAACATATTGTAAAAGACTGACTATATTTCCCTCCCTGCTATCCCACCTCCCACTTATTCTATTCTCTACTTTGATCCCATCCCTTTTCAAAACTGGGTGCTTCCAACTTCCCTCCCTGCCAGCCTGCCCTCCCTTCCATCATCCTCCCTCTCATCCCCTTCCCCCCTACTCTTCTGTAGGGTGAGATACCCTAATTAGTGTGTATTTCATTCCCTCTCCAAGCCAAATTCAATGAGAATAAGGTTGACCCATTCCCTTTTGCCTTCCTATTCTTCCCCGCCATTGTAAACATTTTCCCTTGCCTCTTCTATATGAGATAATTTACCCCATTCCCTCTCCCCATCTCCTCTCATTATATTTCCCTCTCACCTCTTAATTCCACCTGTTAACTATCAACACTTCCTGTTAAATTGGTCCTGTGCCCTCTCTATATATACCTGTAAACATATATACCCATATTCACATATTTATTCATAAGCTCATATACCCTCATATATATGTATGTATGTATATGTATATGTATATTCCCTTCAATTCTCATACCAAGAAAAGTTTCATAAGTTATAATTATTGCTTTTCCATGTAGGAATGTTAATGTTTCAATTTTGATAAGTTCCTTATGATTTCTTTTCCCTGTTTACCTTCTCATGCTTCTCTTGTTTCTTGTATCTGAATGTCAAATTTTCTATTCAACTCCTTTTTTTTCAGCAAGAATGCTTGAAAGTCCTCTATTCCACTGAATGACCATATTTTTCCCAGAAACATGATACTCAGTTTTTCTGGGTAAGTGATTCTTGGTTTTAATCCCAGCTCCTTTGACTTCCAGAATATCATATTCCAAGCCCTTCGATCCCTTATTGTGGAAGCTGCCAGATCCTGGGTTATCCTGATTGTGTTTCCACAATATTCAAATTGTTTCTTCCTGGTCGCTTGTAATATTCTCTCCTTAATCTGGAAATTCCAGAACCTGGATATAATATTCCTAGGAGTTTTCTTTTTGGGATCTTTTTCAGGAGGTGATCAGTGGATTCTTTCAACCTCAATTTTGCCCTCTGGTTCTAAAACATCACGGCAGTTTTCTCTGACAACTTTCTTGAGCATGATTTCTAGGTTCTTACTTTGATCATGGCTTTCAGGTAGTCCAATAATTTTTAAATTATCACTCCTGGATCTTTTTCTCAGGTCAGTGGTTTTTCCCATGGGATATTTTACACTGCTTTCTATTCTTTCATTTGTTTGGATTTGTTTAACAGCATCTTGATTTCTCATAAAGTCATTTGTTGCCATTTGATCGAATCTAATTCCAAAGCAATGATTCTCCGCAATGAGCTTTTGAGATTATTTTTCCATCTGGCAAATTCGGCTTTTTTATGGCATTCTTCTCCTCACAGCCTTTTTGAGCCTCTTTTGCCATTTGAGTTAGTCTATTTTTAAGGTGTTATTTTCCTCAGTCATGCTGTTGACTCTCATTTTGTAATTTTCTTGCATTGTTCTCATTTCTCTTCCCAATTTTTCCTACACTTCTGTTATCTGCTTCTTAAGGTCCTCTATGGCCTGTAACCAGCTTGTATTTTCCTTTGAAGCTTTTGTTGCAGGAGTTCTGACTTCACTGTTTTCCTCCTGTTCCATGCTTTGCTCCTTTTTGTCCCCAAAATAGGAGTCTAATGTTGTAATCATCTGTCTGCTTTGTTTCCTTTGCCTGGTCATGTTGCCGCTCAGTCACTTAACACCTGGGCTTTTTGCCACAATAGGACTCTGCCACCAGACAACGGAGCTTTTGTCCCAAACACTGGGGTTTTCTCAGCTGCCAGAGTTATTAGTTGGGTGCTCTCTCTGAGGCCTCCACATCCTCTGGCAAGCTGGACACACACCCCAGGACCTCCACCCTAGATTGCAATCCAGATCCAAGCAGGTTAAAGCAAGAGTGATTGCCCCTCAGACTGGTCGCTTGGTTCCCCTACACTCTGCAGGCAGGAGCTAAAGCTGTCACATGGTGCTGGCTGGCTGTGCAGGGCATCTCAGCTTCTTCTCTCCCCAGGGGCAAAAGCCACTCACTCACACTTACTGGGTCCCAAAGTCCAGACTGCACTGACCTCTCACTTCGTCCTTTGCATCTATTTGTTGATAATTCTGGAAACAACCACAGCTGCTGCTGATCTGGACTCCCTCAGGCAGTGGCTGGTCAGACCGGCCCTGGGGCTAAAACCTCCAGCTCACTCTGGCCTGAGCTTGGCTCCCAGAGTGCTGAGCTGGTGTATTCCTTCCAGCCTGCCATGCTGTCCTCAGCAGCAAATTAGCTTCTCTGTGTCATTTTGTGGGTTGTACATCTCCAAAATTTGTTCAGAGTCCTCTTTTTACATTTATTCAGGAAGGTGAAAGCTGAAGCCACTCAGAGGTCCTGCTTCTACCCAAGCTATTTTCTACATGAAGACTTTCTCAACTATCCCAATAACAAGTGTCCTAGCTTCTTCTCTAAACTACTGCATGTTTAAAAAAAAATCCTCATTGTACTATTTAATACTAATGTAATTTGATCCCTTTGTATTGGCAAAGCTAACAGGTACTTTGCACCTAGTTTGAAATTAATTAGATCAAGCCTTTGTTAAGAAACAAAAGCTATGAACCCCTGTTGCTGATGTAACAGGAAGTTGCTGATGTAATATCAAGGGGCAGAATAGAGAAGAATTAATAGGTATATAAGGAAAAGTCCTATTTGGAATTTCAGAACTTCTTGGAGCCAGCTTCTGGAGGCTGAGGAAGAGAGGTCCAGGCTGGAGAGAGTGATTTCTATTCTGAGAACCTGGATGAAGTGCTTTTGTTTCTGGGTAACTTCTGCTGAAGATCCCCAATGGCCAGCCGGAGCTGCTGAGGAGCTGCCAGAGGAAGCATGACTTTGGTGATGGTATGTTGTTTTTTTTTATAGCTTTGTTAAGCCTTGACTTCCCAGGAACAGAGACTGTGAAGGATTTAAGGTGGACTGGACACTGTGAGCTTCAGTGGGGAACAGGAACTGCACAAAGAGCTGGACAAGGAGCTGAGAGCTGTCTGCCTTTGAACACAGGTGACAGTTTGGTGAATTCAGGTAGGAGCCAGGACCATGGAAGGGGATCCAGGGAGCTGAAAGCCTACCTCAAGTCAAGATGAATAGAACTCTCAATGAATACTGAGTAGCAACTAATGAAATTGTCTGAGTGTTGACTGATCCTGATGTGAGGTTTTGCTTTGGGACTCACATTGGGAAGAGTTGTGTGATTTAGCTAGATGAGACTCTGGTCAACTGTTAAGCCCCCATAGCTTAGAAAACCCAGATGTTGGTGCTTGCCTCTCTGGAGACTTTTATATAGGTTAATAAATCAGCTGCTTTTAGTTGTTGAATAAAAGTATTAAGAGGTAAATTCAACTTACATAGAGTCCCTTATGAGGTAGTGAAATGGTAGAGTGAATAGAGTGCTAGGCCTTGAGTCAGGAAGCTTTGAGATTCAATCTGGCCTCAGACACTCAATGGTGAAGTACCATGGATAAGTCCATTAACCTCTGTTTGTCTCAGTTTCCTCAACCCTAAAATGGGGATAATAAGTCCATCCATTTCATGGTGTTGTGAAGATCAAATATGGTATTTTTAAAGACCTTAGCATAGCACCTGAAACATAGTAGGTATTACATAAATACTTATTTCCTTCCCTCCATTTCCCCCTGAAAACATACTCAAGACAACTCCTGTATGGCATGATAGGTACTTCATCCTTTTCCCACATTATTTTGTTTTGTTTTGTTTAAGTCTCCATATTTTAAAAGCTTTCTCATTTGGCCCAATTTACAGATTATGAATCCTGGATATAACTCTATCTATTACAATTGTTGTTTTTAAGGATATTAAAAAAATATATCAATAGGTGAATGTAGGCCATAGTGCTATGGCATTGTTCCTACCTCAGATACTTAATGAGTGTGTTGTCCTGGGGAAGTCACTAAGCTTCTCTTGGCCTCAATTATTTTTCTATTCTGTTTTCTATAGAATGAAGCAGTTGGATTATTTTAGGATGATGGACTCCATCCAGTATATTTTGCTTCTTGAATTATCAAGGATATTCTAAGGTCTGTATTTATAGTCTAGAGATTTGCCATCTGTTATTTCAAGAAAGAGAGTGAGCTTCAGATATTTAATTATAGCCACGACTTTGAATCTTGCTAAGAGTCATAGAATCACAAATCTAGAGATAGAAAGGACTTCAGAAATGTTCTGGTCTAATCTTCTCATCTCATGATGGAAGAAACAGCTTTAGGGATGGTCAGTGACTTGTCCAAGGTCACATGTGTCAGAAATAATGCTTAATTCAGGCAGTCCCTACTGATGTGTTATATGACTTCTGTCATTTCCTTGTGTAATTTACATTGATCTCTACTTATAGGTTCCTTAAAAACTGCATTGTTGTAATTTATGAGGTCAAAGTTGTGGTGCTGAATTACCATGGTAAAACCCTCTGTTTCTGTTAACAAATCTACATGACTCTGCTATTAGTTTGACATGTTGTTGGCTGAACTCATGAGTATGCTAATTCTGTTCTTGGATCTTAACTGTTTCAAAGTTAAACCACTTTCAGTAACATCTGACAAATCTATTGGTGTCAGTCTTTAATTAATTTTTGGTAAAGTGATTCCTCCTAGTTTCAGAAATATTTCTGTAGATTTCTGATCTGTTTATCACAATTTTTAAGAATGTCTATCAATCTTTTTTATTTTTTTTCATGTTAATTTTTCTATACCTCTCTTGGAGTGAAAGGTCTGGGGTTTTGAGTATATCAAGTGGGTTTTTGTGAGGATACTTTCCAAATATATTGTGGTCCATTTTGCAGTATCAAAAGTATATATTAGGGGTATTGTGGTGTTAAATGGAATAAATGAATAAACTGGACATACAATTAAAAAAATAGGAATGTAATAAATCAGAAAAACTCCAACTAAATCTTAAATCATATAAAACAAAAAAAGTGATTAACAATACTGAAATAAGGGAGAGTGGATGAATTAAAAAAAGCTAACATCTGGATTTTAAAAATAATTACTTTAATCACTATTATTTTAGAAATGAGGAAAACAAGATTTCTGCTATTAAAAATGAAACAAAAAATTCAAAATAAATAAAATAAAAAAAAAATCATTTCCCCTAATTGTCTACCACTTAAACTTACAGCTTAATTGAAATGAGTAAATATTTACTAAAACATGAAAGGTTCATATTAAATTGAGCTTTTTGTATGACCTGATCTCAGAAAAATAAATGAGATATAAGGCAAAGATCTTTAAATCCCATAACCCTTACAAGGGTGCTCCATGAATTCCTTCCTTCCTCAATGTGCCTTCTGTCATCACTCTGGTACAAGCATTATCTGATTCTTAACAGATATTTCCCACTTTCCATTTTCTCTCCTCCCCTTCTTCCATAAACACATTTTAAAATCATAGATCACAAGTGTAAAATGGAAAGGAATCTTAGAGGTCCATATTAACTAAAGACTTGATCATATAGATGAAGAGACAAGAGACCCAGAAAGGTTGAAGGACTTGCCTAAGCTTATCAAAGTAAATACAGGTAGAGCTGGTATTTCAACTGAGATTTTTGGATTATAATCTCTGTAGCTCTTATGTTACTATGGGGCCTCTCTTGTCATTCTCCTGCTATAGAATCTTCAGGTACTTCCCACTTCCAGATGAGGAAAATTTAGTCTTTTTGCCTAAAATTGAAAGCCCTCTAAATTCTGATATTCTACTTTTCCAACCACATCCTCATATATACATTCTATAATCCAATAACTCTTAACTGCTCTCTGGTTCCTGAACATGATCAATCCCCTTTTCTTTTTGTGCAAAACTAATATTTCCAATGCCTGAAACAGAAACTAGAGAAGGCACAAAACTTAGGTTAAGCATAATTATTGCTCTCATAGATTTTATGGTCTATGAAGGTGAGAAGAATATTATATTTTGAGAGCATAGGAAGAGGGAAAAGGGAAAGAAAGAAAGAAAAGGGAAAAATATGAATTTGGGGGAATTATCTTAGCTAATCAATCAACCTTAGTGAAACAGCCTTTAGATTAATTCTTTGATAGCACATTCACTAATAGGGGCTCTTAAGATTGCTTACATTTTTTATGGGACACTTGCTAGTATATTTTCTATTCACTTGTGGTTGGGGGAGGGAAAGACTTTTAAGAGTGCTTTATGGAGGCCCTGAAGCTGTCAAACAAGAGAAACATTTTTCATAACCTAAATTCCTCTAGGAAATTCCTGGTTAGTCTACTCCAGGAGAAAAATGATATACATACTGCATGAGTTTATGGAATCATATTTGTTTGTACACATTGGATAATCAAATACAGAGCCAGAGCTATATTATAGAAAAACTGTTTGCATGCACTTAGATGCCTTAAATTAAGTCCAAACAACTTCAAGGTGCAGGTGGGAATTTGACTATTATTACTTTCTGTTTGCTGCAACAAGAACATGGTTTGGTTAGAAAATGGTTGCCTTTTGTTGAATATTTTGTGGATTTCCTACTCTTGATTTTTTTGGGGTGGGGCAGATGAGCTCTACTTAAGCTCACCATCATATCTGGCATTCAACAACAACAATGATGATGATGATGATGGTGATTATGATGTCTAGTATTTATATAGTGCTTTTAGATTTGAAACATAATTTGAAAATTGCTTTGCATTAAAAAAAAATCTCATTTGATCCTCAACAGGCTTGTAAGGCAGATGCTATTATTATACCCATTTTATAGATAAGAACACCAGTGAAAACACAATTAGACTCTTGAAACCTCAAACAATATTCAAGAGTTCTAATCACACTTCTCCCCCCTTTCTTTTCTTCTTTACAATGTATAAAAACAAATTTGGAGGCAGAAGGCTTGGCCTCCCAAAATGCACCCTTTAAAAATTTTATAACATTTGTCTATTGACAAAAGTCACTTTTTTCATCTTCAGAATGGGGATAATACTTCATTCAGTCCCTACTCTATGAGTCTTTGCCAGTATCAAAGGAAGAGATTAGAAATCAGCAATGGACATTTCAAATTAGTGATAGATATGGAGTCAGTATATCAGCAGACCAGGAATTGAGCATTTGCCCTGCTAGCTATAGGATCTCTATGGAATCCTTTCTTTTTCTGATCCTCAGTTCCTTCATTTATAGTAGGAAGGAGATGACCTCTAATACACCTTCCAGATCTAAACCTATGGTATCTGGAAAGGAGTTTGACAACCACAAGTTTCCAGATAAATATAATTATTTATTTCCCTAAGAAAATATCTTTCTTATTTTTGTCATCCTTACGACTAATACATGATAGGTAATAAAAAATCCTTGTTTCATTGAATTTCCAGAATCACATAATAATATTTATTTGATTTTCTTTTTTTTAAAAGAGTAATTGTTGACCCTCAACTAATAATTTTTGCCATTGAGCAGTCTATAGATAAAGCTCCATGGTGTAGAGGAAAGAACATTGGTTTTGAAGATAGGGATTTACCTGTGTTCTATTACCAATCCAGGTATTTAATATTCCTGAGACCTGGGAAAACAATTTCCCTCTCTAGGCCTCAGTTTCTTCACCTGTAAAATGAGGAGATTGTACTAGATAACTTCTGAGATAACTCCTAGTTTTTCATCTATTGCTCTCTGCCTGGTATCATAGATTTGAAATTGGAAAAAGCTTTAGAGGCCAAGGTAGTCTCTTTTACAGATAAGTGTACTGGTGTAGTAAGAGGGGTGGTGATTTACAGGATTATAGGATCCTACATTTAGAGATGGAAAGGACCTTGGAGAGGCCATTCAATCCAATCTTATTTTTCTGGTGAGGAAACTGAGGCTGAGAGGTTCTATGACTCGCCAAGGGTCATTCTTGTAGTAAGTATGTGAGGAAGGATTCTAACCCATACACAAAATTCTAATTCTGAGTCTGCTATTGTATTCATTACTTCATTTTATTCTCCTACCTAATTCTAAATTTACAACCTATTCCAATCTCAGCAATAAATCATGTGAAGCAAAAATAAAGAAATAAATAATCAATGTAAGTGATTTTCAATAAAGGGTTAACATATTAGGCAGAGCAGAAATAAAACCTCCACAGACTCATCCCTCAAGAGGCTGCTGAGGTAATAACCTTTTGTTTCTTGTTTCTGTCGTTGTTGTATGTGATGATTTCATAAACTTATATATAGCTCTCAAATACTTTCTCTCCACACTAAAGCAAGGCCATTTGTCAACCCTGAGGACACTGTCAAGAGAAAATAAGGAAAGTCAACTGAAGTAATGCTGTTGATATACTAGTTGATGTCACAAGATGTAAAACATTGTTTAGGCAAAAATAAAGCATCAAGTTGTCTGACTCCTATTTCCTCCTCCTCAAACTCCCCAATTCTAAATCTCAATTCCTGGAAAACCATACAACAGAGTCTTGATTGACTGTATGAAATCATAAATATCCTAAATTTCCAGAGCAATGGAAAGAAACAAAAACTCCTTCTTGTTCTGAAATGTTCCTAGAGAATTAAGAAAAGCCCCATGACCAGAAAAATTAAATTTATTTAATACATCTGAAAACTTGTGATTTGCATATCATTTGTGTCTAACATTAATCTTAATGAATGCTTATTAAGAACTTGGATGAAAGACCTTATAAGAAGTAATAATAAAGTATAAAGTATTGTTATGCAAATGTGTATATTGAAGTCTATAATGGTTTGTTGAACTTACCATCAATGATTTAATTTTCTCCCACTAAGAGAAAATAATGGAAAGCTCTATGGCTTAGTGGAAAAAACCTCACACAGCTTTGAATTTGAGTAATTAGAAGGTGAGCTCTTAGAGAGAAGGGGCAGATTAAAAAAAAATAATAAGTCCTAAGCACTTAACACAGTTCCTGGAATATAGGGGGCACTTAATAAATGCTTGTTGACTTGACTTGACTCCCAGCTCTTCCACCAATTAGTGGTATGATTTTAGATGTCACTTCCCTTCCTTTGCTTTGCAGAATAACACACTAGAAAGAAACCTGGATTTATTATCACTAGATATGGGATATGGGTTCAATTCCTGGACTTGCTTCTTAATTTCAGTTTTTGAAAACTCACTTCATCCCTTAAGCCCCAGTGTTTTCTTTTTTTAAAAAATAAATTTGTTTATTTACTTTTGGTTTACAACATTCAGTTCCACAGTTCCTTGAGTTTTAAACTTTCTCCCCCTCACTCTCCTCCCTTCTCCCCCATGGCAGCATGCATTCAAATACAGGAATTACAAATACCTTCACAATAAATCAAAAAGGATTATAAATAGTGGAGTGAACAATGAAAAAGAGGAAACAAAACAAAATAAAACAGAAACAAAAGAGCAAGTACTGTGCTACAATCTGCATTCAGACTCTGTAGTGGTTTTTTTTTTTTTTCCACTAGATGAGGATATTCCTTTCCACCATGAGCCTTTTGGAGTTATCTTATAACCTTGAATTGCTGAGAGGAGCCCAGTCTATCCAAGTTAGTCATCACACCTATAATGTGTCTGTAATTGTGTATAACATTCTCCTGGTTCTGCTCTTCTCACTCAGCATGAGTTTATATAAACCTCTCCAGGTTATTATGAAGTCCGTTTGCTCCTCATTTTTTTACAGAACAATAGTATTCCATTACATTCATATACCATAACTTGTTCAGCCATTCCCAACTGATGGACATCGCCTTGATTTCCAAATCTTTGCCACCACAAAAAGAGCTGCTGTATACTCTGAAGTTCGGGGTGCTAACCTTTTTCCCCTGAACTAGGTGAACCATACATATTTGACTAATTAAAATAAGCTTGTTAACCCATTTTGAGTTGCTTTCCTTTATCAAAGCAGATCCAAGAACTTGTATTGGCAGCCACCCTGGGGACGCTGGGGTGCTTTCTGCTACACCTCCCTAAATACCCCCTCCCCTTTTCCCCCTTTCCCCTCCTACTGTCTGTAGGGTACAATAAAGTTTTGTACTTAACAGAGTATGTCATTTCTTCGTTGAACGCAAACCGATGAGAGTAAATTTCATACAATGCTCCTCTCCCTCCTTCCTTTCCCTCTACTATAATGAGTTTTGTGTCTTTTCACATTCGAATCCCAAAGTTACCTGATTATGTTGATTCCTCCTGGAACCAACCAATTTGAGTAAAGTTCATATGATGTTCTTCTCCCTCCCTTATTTCCCTCTTCTATAGTATGTTTTTGTGCCTCTTTGAGTGGCACAATTTACTTTTTTCTGCCCCCTTCTTTCCTTTTATCCCATCACATTCCTTTGGACCCCTTAATAAGTTTTTTTTTTAAATCATCAGATTAGTTCATTTATACCCACACACTCTATCTATGTATATCCCTTTTAAATGTTTTGCTAATTACATAAATCTCAATATTGACAGATATCAGCTTCCCATGTAGAGATATAAAGTTTTCTCTTATTGTATCACAAGTTATGTGCCTGTGTGTGTTTTCCTTGTTTACCTTTTTATGTCTCTCTTGAGTCTTGTTTTGGGAGATCAAATTTTATTAAGCTCTGGTGTTTTTATCAGGAAAATCTGGAAGTCCCTTATTTCATTTAATGACCATCACCTTGCCTGAAAGATTCTGCTCATTTTTGCTGGGTATTTGATCCTTGGTTTCAGTCCAAGCTCTTTTGCCTTACAAAATATCATATTCTAGTCCCTCTGATCTTTTAATGTGGGAGCTTCTAGGTCCTGTGTGATCCTGACTATAGTTCCACAATATTTGAATTGTTTCTTTCTGGCTGCTTGAAGTATTTTCTCCTTGACCTTATAATTCTGGAATTTGGCTATTATATTTCTTGGAGTTTTCATTTTGGGATCTCTTTCAGGAGTCCAGTGAATTCTTTCAATAACTATTTTATCCTCTGATTATAGGACCTCTGGATTATTTTCTTTGACAATCTCCTGGAGGATGTTGTTCAGGCTGTTTTTTTTTTCATCACAGTTTTCCAGTAGATGAATAATTCTTAGGTTATCTCTCCTAGATCTTTTCTCCAGGTCAGTTGTTTTTCCAATGAGATATTTCACATTTTATTCTAATTTTTCAATCTTTATGTTTTGTTTGACTGATTGTTGATGTGTCCTAAAATTATTAGCTTCATGACTGATTCTAATTTTTAGTGAATTATTTTCCTCAGTTTTTGAAGCTCCTTTACCGTATGTTCAGATTTCATTTTTAGGGAGGTATTTTCTCCAGTTATATTCTGAACCTCCCATCCCAGTTTCCAAATTTTACTTTTTAAGGATTTGTTTTTTTCAGCAAAACTTTTTTTTCCATTTTGACCAATGTCATTTTAAAAGAATTGGTCAATTTATCTTCTACCTCCCTAATATGGCTTTTAAATCTTTCTTGAGCTCTTCCAAGAATGCTTTTATGGGCTTGAACCAGGTCATGTTTCCTTCTGTGGTCTCAGGTGTGGATGTAGAGTCAATGGTGTCTCCTGAAAGTGATTCTTCTTCTTCACAATAATAAGATTCAATTGATTTTTGTTTTCCCTTTACAAGTTGTTTCTGGCTCCTTGTGATTGCCTATTTCCTGGCTTTTAAAGTGGACTTCTGCTCTAGGGTACAGAGGGCTCTGACCCATGGTTCTCAAGCTGGGAGCTAGGGGCCTGGTTGTTCATTTTGTGCTGTAGCCTCTAGGTGCCTAGACTGAAGCCAATGCCAGGATTCTCACTGTTTTCCCTGAGTTACCCTGAGGCTCACAGAGTAACGTGTAGGGGAGGGATGGTCTTGGCACTTTAGGTTTCTGGATTTGTTACCCTGGGCTACAGCTCAGGTAGGCTCAGCAGCTGGTGGCTGGTATCACTGGTGTCTGCAGATTCCCCTGGTTGTGCTAAGGCACACCTGGGCTTCTGGTGTTAGTGCTTGCTGGCTCCACCACCCTGGGCTTCGGGATACCCCTCTGGTCAGCTGAGATGGGGTTTGTTAGCATGCCTCCCTCCCTTCACTTAAGGCTTTGCACAGATTCAGTCACAACCTTCCTCTAGGACTCTCAAGCTTGCTGCTGTTTCCACTATTCCAGGATTTTATACTGGGGCAATAATCTGTGGGTTTTCAGGGTCAGGGAGGGGGATTAGAGCAGCTAGGATTTATCTACCATCTTGGCTCCTGGAAGTTCAAGTAGATGATTTTTAAACAACCAGGCTATGGCCTGATAGTCTCAGGAGGAGCTGCTATCAGTGCTGCCACCCCTGAATTTTCTCTTACCCAGCTCTGACAGAACCTCTGTCCTGCAGTGAGATTTCTGTGAATCACCCTTGTGGTGGATGAATCTACTGGCCAGGGCTTTCTCCCTCTCTGCTGTGGTCTGCTTTCTGGTCCACATTGGTGCAGTCCCTGTGCCCTCTGCACTCCCCTTGCCCAGTCCTACATGTACACTTTCCTGGACTGGGAATCTTCCACACTCCATCTCCCAATGGATTCTGTCACTCTAAAATTTGTTCTGATTCATTTTTTAGAGGTTGCTGATGTAATTCAAGGAGGAGTTAAGGTGAGTTGCTGTATTCACTCTGCCATCTTGACTCCCCCTCTCCTCCCTCGCAATGTTTTCTTCTTAAAAGAGATGGATTCCAGTTTCTATGGTTTCTTCCAGATGTATATCTCTGATCCTACTGTTGTTGGATATGTAAAATGAGAAGGTTAGACTAGCTTAAGTACTCTTTTAACCTGGAACCCAATAATTTATTTTTTAAAATGATGTAATACAATTATTTCATTTGTGATCATATATTTTGTTTTATGAGTTTAAAGCATTTTTCTGCAAAGGGGGCTGATAGGCTTCACCATCCTACCAAAAGGGTTCATGAATCAAAAAGGGTTAAGATTCCCTGGCCTATATGATTTATAAGGTCTTTTCCTGATCTAAAATACAGGGAAAACAAAGTGTAAATTGGAATAAGTAATCTGTAAGGACCCTACTCAGTTTTCACATTGTATATAACATGACACACATATACAGTGATATAGGATTAATTCCTGATTTCAAAGGTCACCTACAGTGAGATGATCAGGGATATGGTTTCTACTTGAGCCAGGGTTATAGGCTGTCGAATTGTGAGAACAAATTAAAGAGAATGTATAATTGTTGTTTGTTATTATCTTCACTCCATCCAGTAAGCTTTATTTATTATGTAGTTAACTATGTGAGGAGAGGGTTAAAGATAAATGAAAAATATTTTCTTCAAAGAGATTAGGGTTTTAAAGAAAATAATACGCACATATACAAATAAATATACTACACATGTGAATGTGACAAAAGTTGGTGTATGAGAGAGGGATTTAGGGAGTAGGTGCCATTCGAAATACATACTGAATGATGAATAGTATAGAAGAAGGTAGAGATGAAAGTGAGGAATTTGGAACCAAAGGGTTTGGATTCAAATTTTGCCTGTGATCCTTCTGCCTTCATGACTTTGGGGAGTTTCTAAACTTCACTGGGCTCTGGTTTTATCCACTATGAAATTAGAGGATAGGGTTTGATGAATTCAAAAGTCTCTTCCAAATCTTTGATTTCTGGTTTGTGTGTACATATGGTTGTTCATGTTTATATGAATATGTGTGTGTCTATGGGGGGATTTCTTACATAATCTTTTTATAAGGATTAAATGTACATAGATACTTTAAGCAAAAAATATGGGAATTCATTTTTATATGTGTTTTTATTTAATCTTGAAGCTATTTTTGCTTCAAAGGACATATGGAAGGATGGAAAAGTGAGAGTGAATGAAACCATACTTTCAGTCCTCCATGGTTACATAAACATATAGATCATTTAAGAGGACCAAAGGTTATATTACTAAAGTTCTTTCCAAATTTAAACATCAATGTACTCAGAGGTAACAATGTCCAGATACATACTATGGTTTTTCAAATTTTTTGATATAAAAGTTGATATCTCTGCCCTCTGTTAACTTGGGTAAATAAACTTTCAATTCTAAACAGTAATTATGTTTCCTAATATAGCATTTGAAGGTTTATAATGTACCATTTAGCTCATTTAATCCTCATAATGACAATCTGAAGCAGATATTTTCCCACTATTACAATTGTGTTTTGTAGATGAAGAAACTAAGGCACAAAAAAGTGAAATGATTTGCCCCTGATTACAGACATGTGGAAAAGTAAAATAAATCAAACAACAAACATTTGTTAAGCACCTACTATGTTCCAGATATTATAATGGGCTCACTACATTGTTCAAGTGGCAAATGTACTCTTGCCAAGAAGACTGTTTTATAGAGAATTCACACAGGGCAAATGCTCACATGGTGGTCAGAAAAAGTCAGACAAGGACACTCTCAAAGTCTCTTTTAAGAACTTTGGAATCAATTATGGGATATGGGAGATACTAGCTTAGGGTCACCCAGAATGATGTGCCCTCTTCAGAGAAAGTGCTGTGCTCTACGAGCAAAACAGAATTGAAGGAACTAAAAAAAGTGAGATACGCAAATTTAGAGAATCCACCTCAGCTGTTAACATGGATTATTTGTGGACAACCTGTGATATAGCATTCTGAGCTCCTAATGGTCTGATTATCCACAGACAGACACATTGTAACTTACACTAACATAGCGATGTTATTTTTGTCCTCTCTGATAATGAAGCACAACAACCAACCAACTATGTTCCAAGCACTGAGTATATAGAAACTGCATATGAAAGTCCCTGCCCTCAAGGAGTCTATTTTTGATCTACAGAAGCAAAATTACAAACCAAGATTTTGCTTTGACCAAGTCTGGAACTTGGATACTTTATTGCTATACCTCTCTAAAGACCAATGACTCAGGAATAATAGTACCCACAAATTTGCTATTGTTTTTTTTTTTAAGCAATCAGGGTTAAGTAACTTGTTCAAGGTTACACGGCCAGGTGTTTCTGGGTGGGTGCTAAGTGTCTGAGCCTAGGATTCGATCTCCAGGTCATCTTCACACTGGAGTCAGTGCTCTTACTCGCTGTGCTACCTGGCCGCCCCATCTGCCATTGTTTCGAATTTTCAATGATGATCACACATCATGACATCTCATAAGTAGCATAAACAGGCAGTGTTTTGGATGTCCTTTGGCTCAGCAGAGTATTCAAAAAAGGTGGAAGCCGGGGGCAGGGTCAAGATGGCAGAGTAGAAGCAGGACCTTCGCTGGGCTCTGGCTTCCACTTTCCCCAATCCATGTAAACGGAGACTCTAAACAAACTTTGGAGCTGCAGAACCCACAAAATGACACAGAGAATCTAAATTCCTGCTGAGAACAGCTGGGCAGGCCAGAGCAGAGGAGTGCTCTGGGAGCCGAGCCCAGCCCCATGCAGAGTCTTTAGCCCTAGGGTGGGCCTGATAAACCCACAGACTGAGGAACTTCAGATTAGCAGCAGCTGTGGCCATTCCCAGATTTATCAACACATACATGTAAAGGACAAAGTGAGAGATCAGGGCAGTCTGGATTTTGGGACCCAGTAAGTGGGAGTGCATGGCTTTTGCCCCCAGGGCAAGAAGCTGCTGAGACACCTAGCACAGCTAGCCAGTGCCACATGGCAGATTCAGCTCCTGGCCTGCAGAGTGTAGGGGGACCAAGTACAAGTCTGAGGGGTAATCTCTATTGCTTTAACCTGCTTGAATCTCTATTGCTTTAACCTGCTTGGATCTGGATTGTAATCTAGGGTGGAGGTCTTGGGGTGTGTGTCCAGCTTGCCAGATTATGTGGAAACCTAAGAGAGGGCACCCATCTAATACCTCCAGCAGCTGAGAAAACCCCAGTGTTTGGGATGAAAGGTCCCATGTCTGGTGGCAGAGTCCTACTGTGCCAAAAAGGGCAGGCGTCAAGTGAATGAGGGGCAACATGACCAGGTAAAGGAAACAAAGCAGACAGAAGATTCCAAAATTACACTCCTATTTTGGGGACAAAAAGGCACAAAGCATGGAACAGGAAGAAGACAGTGAAGTCAGAACTCCTGCACCAAAAGCTTCAAAAGAAAATATGAGCTGGTTACAGGCCATAAAGGACCTTAAGAAGCAGATAAGAAAAGTAGAGGAAAAATTGGAAAGAGAAATGTGAATGATGCAAGAAAATTATGAAATGAGAGTCAGCAGCCTGACTGAGGAAAATAGCACCTTAAAAAATAGACTAACTCAAATGGCTAAAGAGGCTCAAAAAGGCAGTGAGGAGAAGAATACCTTTAAAAGCCAAATTTGCCAGATGGAAAAAAAGAATCTCAAAAGCTAAATGAGAAGAATCATTGCTTCAGAATTAGATTGGAGCAAATAGAAGCTAATGACTTTATGAGAAATCAAGATGCTCTTACAGAGATCCAAACAAATGAAAGAATAGAAGGCAAGGTGAAATATCTCATGGGAAAAACCACTGACCTGGAAAATAGATCCAGGAGAGATAACTTAAAAATTATTGGACTAACTGAAAGCCATGATCAAAGTAAGAACCTAGAAATCATCCTGCAGGAAGTTCTCAAAAAAGTTGCACTGATGTTTTAGAACGAGAGGGCAAAATAGAGGTTGAAAGAATCCACCGATCACCTCCTGTAGCAGCTAGCACCCCAGCGTTCCCAGGGTGGCTGCTGTAGCAGCAAGCACCCCAAGCACGTCCTCAGGGTTTGCTGCCCATACAGGTTCTTGGATCTGCTTTCTTAAAGGAAAGCAACTCAAAATGGGTTAACAAGCTTACTTTAATCAGTCAGACATATATCGTTTACCTTGTTCAGGGGAAAAAGGTCAGCACCCCAAACTTCAAAATATACAGACAGAATTATCAAGACAGAAACAGATCAAGTAGACAGCTTTCCAAACTGTCCAACCATTACATCCATACCCAGTCAACATCTGGGTTTCCACATCTGGGTTTTTCAAAGCCGGGGGACTCTCAACAACGGCTTCCCAGAATTCAGATCAAATCACAGAACACTTCTCAAAGTGAGTCCCAAAACAAAGCTACACATCAGGGCTTATATAGCCTTCTCTTGGCTCAGAGAATGTAACAACCTTATTGACGCACTGGCCAATCAAGAAGTATCTACTGAAAAACAAGCCTCCCTCCCCAGGCTTCAGGTGCATTTTAGCCTAGGTCCAGGGAAGATCTTCCAAATTTTCATTCCCATTACAGCTGCTCACACAGGTTCTTAGATCTGCTTTGATAAAGGAAAGCAACTCAAAATGGGTTAACAAGCCTACTTTAATCAGTCAAACATATATCTTTTACCTCCTTCAGGGGGAAAAGGTCAGCACCCTGAACTTCAAATTATACAGGCAGAATAATCAAGACAGATACAGATCAAGTAGACAGCTTTCCAAACTGTCCAACCATTACATCCATACCAAATCAACATCTGGGTTTCAACATCTGGGTTTTTCAAAGCCGTGGGGTCTCTGGACAACGGCTTCCCAGAATCCAGATCAAATCACAGAACACTTCTCAAAGTGAGCCCCCAAAACAAAGCTACACATCCGGGCTTATATAGCCTTCTCCTGGCTCAGAGAATCTAACAACCTTTTGGACCCACTGGCCAATCAAAAAGTATCAACTGAAAAGCCTCCCACCCCAGACTCCAGGTGCACTTTAGGCTAGGGGCAGGGAAGATCTTTAAATTTGCATTTCCATTACACCCCCTGAAAAAGATCCCAAAAAGAAAACTCCTAGGAATATTATAGCTAGGTTGAGGCATTCTCAGATTAAGGAGAGAATATTACAAGCAGCCAGGAAGAAACAATTTGAATATTGTGGAAACACAATCAGGAAAACCCAGGATCTGATAGCTTCTACACTGAGGGATCAAGGGCTTGGAATATGATATTCCAGTGGTCAAAGGAGCTGGGATTAAAACCAAGAATCACCTACCCAGCAAAACTGAGTATCATGTTACAGGGGAAAATATGGTCATTCAGTGCAATAGAGAATTTCAAGCATTCTTGCTGAAAAAAAACAGAGTTGAATAGAAAATTTGACATTCAGATACAAGAAGCAAGAGAAGGTAAACAGGGAAAAGAAATCATAAGGAACTTATCAAAGTTGAACTATTAACCTTCCTACATGGAAAAAAAAAAACAATAATTGTAATTTATGAAACTTTTCTCAGTAGTTGAAGGGAATATATATATATATATATACACATATATGTGTACATATGAGGGTATTTGGGCATATGAATACATATGTGAATGTGTGTATATATATTTACAGGTATACATAGATAGAGGGCACAGGACCAATTTAACAGGAAGAGATGATATTTTAAAGGTGGAAATAAGAGGTGAGAGAGGAATATAATGAGAGGAGATGGGGAGAGACCCAATGGGGTAAACGATCTCATATAGAAGAGGCAAGGAAAAATGCTTACAATGGAGGGGAAGAAGAGGAAGGCAAAAGGGAATGGTTCAACCTTATTCCCATTGAATTTGCCTTGAGGAAGGAATGAAATACACATTAAATTGGGTATGTCACACTCCAGCAGAGTAGGGGGTGGGAGTGGATGAGAGTGGGGATGATGGAAGGGAGGGCAGGCTGGAGGGCAAAGAAGCTGGGAGCACCCACTTTTGAAAAGGGACCGGATCAAAGTAGAGAATAGAAGAAGTGATAGGTGGTACAGGAGGGAGGAAAATAGGGTCAGTCTTTTACAATATATCTACTATGTTATTGTTTTGCATTAGCCACACATGTACAACCTATACTTAACTGCTTATCTTCCCAGTAAGGGTGGGAGACAAGGGTGGAAGGGAATGAGTCTGACATTCAAAGTTTTAAAATCAAATACTCAAATATATATATATATATATATATGTACTATTATTAATACTATTTTACATATAATTGGGAAAGAAGATATACAGGCACTGGGGCATAGAGATCCACTGGAAAAGTCGAAAGGGGTATGGGAGAAAATATGGGAGAGAGCAGATTGGAGGAGGGGATATCTTGTGCGACTGCTATTTTGGGGCGGTGGGTAGGGGAAAAACAGGGAGAAAATTTGTAACTCAAAATCTGGTGGAAATGAATGATGTAAATCAGAAGTTAATAAAGTATTTTAAAAAAAAGATGGAATCTTCCCACTAAGAAATTCATTAATTGCTTTTCCCCCACCCCCAGAGAAGACTGTGGCTGCATCCAGGTACCAGAATGAAGAGAGATCAGAAGTCAGTTTCTTCCCAAGAGGAGCAAGACTTCATCCAACATTTCTCTAGATTGTAAAGATCCTGACTGAAAATGGGGTGGGCATCCTGAGATGCTAGATGCCATAGCTGGGCTTAAGGATGTCCTAGAGTAAAATGCCCTTCAGGGAAAAATACAACTGATGCTATTCAGTGCTCATGGTATTCTGGGCAGCTGGTGGAATCCTGAAAGCAGGAAGCTGACAGTCTACAGAGAGCACTAACAGTCTGCTGGTTTGTGAAACTGCTCCAGGTTTTCTTCCTAGTAATAGATGACATCATGGATACTTCTCTTACTCACCAGGAACAGCCATGTAGGTATAAGAAGCCTGACATTGGCTTGGATGCCTTCAATGATGACATGTTGAAAGCCTGTACCTACTGCCTCCTGAAGCATTACTGCTATGGGCAGCCCTGTTACCCAAACCTCATGGAACTCTTCCTACAGAGCACTTCCCACACTGAGATTGACCAAACCCTTGATCTTATCACAGACCTCAGGGCAATGTTGATCTTACCAGATTCACTGAGCAAAGATATAAGACCATTGTCAAATACAACATGACTTTCTACTCCTTCTACTTTCTACTCACTACTTACTGCTCCTATGTTCATGGCAGGCATAGATTGGGAGAAGAGAACACAACAATGACAAGAACATCCTTCTGGAGATGGGTGAATTTTTTCAAATTCATAATGATTACCTTGACCTTTTTTGGTGACCCCAATGTGACTGGCAAGATTGGTACTGACATCCAGGACAACAAAAGCAGCTGGCTGGTGGCGAAGTGCCTTCAGCTGGCATCATCTGAGCAAAGAAAGATGTTGAAGGAGAGCTGTGGACAGAAAGATCCAAAAGAGGTTACCAAAGGGAAAGAACTGCATGAAAAACTTGAATTGCCTGCTCATTTCAGCAGGTTTGATGAAGAAAGTTACAGTAGACTGATGGGGATCATTGAGAAGCATTCAGACCCTTCTATCTTCTTGGAAATTATAATGGTAATATAATTTGAATTTTAAGATCCCTTTGTACTGGCAAAGGTAACAGGTACTTAACACTTAGTAATTAATCAAGCCTCTGTTAAAGAAACAGAAGGTATGAATCCATTTTGCTGATGTAACAGGAAGGGGTTGGTTGCAAAAGGAACCTAATATTGTGTTTATATAAGGAAAATCCCCAGAGTGGGAGAGACAGATGTTTTTGGAGCAAGCTTTGTGGAGGCAAAAGCTGCTGCCTGCCTGGGAGGCTGAAGAGGAAAGCCCTGTCCACCCCCCCCCACCCCCTTCCCAGCTTGGAGAGAATGATTTTTATTTGGAGAACCTGGATATGGTGATTTTGATTCTGGGAAGGAACTGAAACTTCTGCTGAATCTGAGAGCCAGGCAGAACTGCTGAAGACTGAGCAAGCATGACTGTAATGCTGGTACTTTGCATGAATCTGTTTGTGGCTCTCTTAAGCCTTGACTTCCCAGGAACATAAACTGTGAAGGATTTAAGGTAGACTAGATACTGTGAGCTTCAGCGTGGAACAGGAAATGTGTGAAGAGCTGGACAAGGACCTGGGAGCTGTCTGCCTTTGAATCCAGGTGACAGTTTGGTGAATCTAGGTAGGATCTGGGACCATGGAAGGGGATTCAGGGAATCTGAGAGACCACCCTGAGTCAAGCTGAAAGAAGACTTTATTTGGATACTGTGTACTGACTGAGAAACTGTAATTTACTAGTGACCTAGGGGTGCAGGGCTTATATATTTTCTGATGATTGAATAGTGAATGATGACTAAATAGTAATTGATTTGTAATTTAGTATTCTCCAAGAGTGGAGAACTTTGACTATTGTATTTTGTGTTCCTTGAGGAAGCAAACCTCCTTAAGGATGACTGAATGATTGATTACTAAATGATTGTTCTTTGTTGAAAACTTTGTGACCAATGTGGTGAAAACTATGTGGCCATTTTTTGTGATAAGTTGTTGTGAATGCTGTATTTTGATTTTCTGTGATAAATTGTAATGTGAATGCTGTACCTTGATTTACTGTGAATGTTTGGCTCTGATTTGTTATGGAATAGAGTGTTTGCTATACTAGTGTATAGTGTAATATACTATATAATATAATAATAGTGTAATCAGAACCTTAAAAGCTGTTCACAGTAGCATTCTTCTGGAAAGCTGCTCATGCTTGGCTTTACAGAAATGGCAAAGATGATCTACAAACATCAGAAGTGACCAAGGAGTTGGATTTGAGGAGGGGGCCTGGAAGGGCAAGGGACTATGTGTGGAGTTAGGAGAGGATATGTTCTTAATTATGGTTCTTTAAAAAAAGGAAGGAATTCATTAATTAATATTCTGATCAGAGAAATTGAGACTTAACTTATAGGTCAAGAGGAATCTAGTTGTACTATAATGGAAGCAAATGACACAAGAGCTTGTAAGATTTATAACCTGGAAGCTGCAAAGAAAGGGAACAGAAAATAGTAAAATATTGTAAACTCCACAGCCACCACATGCCCTGTTATTCAAGGCTAATTGATCAATTTAATAACGAATAGACTGTGATGGTCCCCTATGGAAATAATGCTTGAAAGAGAAAGTTTGCAACCTTTGACTCTTTTTCCAAAGGATATGTCTCCTGTTTGATGGTGTAACTATTTCTCATTTGATAGTATTCACATGATCACATTAGTAGATGTTGATTACCAAGGAGAAAACCTGTGCCATGAAATGAATGTAACAAGAATCCTCCAAGACCGTCTTTTGGCAGAATGGGTTGTGGTTTCTATTTAGGGGATAGGAGGGATATTAAACAAAGAAGAGGAAATGTTAATACTGAAAGAAACTTTAGAATATAGGACATAGAACATTAGAACTATATGAGACAAGAACATGGCATGTCAGAGCTGAATGTGACTTTAGAATAGGGAAAGGACATATGCCCTAGAGTGGTTGTTACAAAAGATCTAGTTCTACCCCACATCATTTTACAGGTAAGGAAATTGAGGCTCAGAGGACTAGAGTGGCTTGCTCTAGGCAGGGGTGGGGAAACTGCCACCCCCAGGTCACATGTGGTCCTCTAGCTTCTCAAATACAGCCCTTTAACTAAATTCAAACTTCACAGAACAAATACTTTTTTCAAGGGGATTTGTTTCATAAAGCTTGGACTCAGTCAAAAGGCTATATTGGAGGATCTAGAAGTCCACATGGGCCTTCCAGGCTGCAGGTTACCCACCCCTGCCCTAGGTCAAACAAAAAGGTAGCAGTAGAAATGGGTACATCTTGTACTCAGCCTTATGTAACAGGGAACTGGCCCATAGATTCATACTCCTTCAACAATCTAAAATCTATTTGTTCTGGTTCCAATTCATAAAGAGGCTTGAGGAGACTTCTTTGGGAATTTGGGAATTCCAGTATTGCTAATGGAGATCCTTGCCCTACATTCCAGAGCATTAACAAGTATCTGAAACTGTATGTCTTCTCCTTTTATTGTCTAGTGAAGAATAACTTTTTAAATTAGTTGCGGTGGTGAAACTGAATATTCTTACAAAAGACTCCAATGGAAGAACTTGAGCTCCCTCTTCCACTGCTAGCTTTCTAATGAGGATGTTGAATTGCTCTGGGAGTGTGGGTAGAGAAGGGACCTTGGATCATCTCTCTCAGTTGCCACTGAGCCTTGAATGCATGCTTTTGTCATTTTTTTTCTGTTATGTATAATTCTTTGATTTTCTTGATGAACAAATATAAGGGATGGAATGTCTTGGTTATGACCCTACAACCTTTAAAATTTGGAAGAGGTACCACAGTTCCAGTGACCAGAGTCCACAACATATACTCCAGCAGCCAAATCCCCTCTCCATTTTGAGAACTAACTTGCTTGAGCCAATCCAGGATTGGAGTAAACTGACTATGGAGATATCATAGGTTGCAAGAAAAGGCAAGACTTGTACATCATCTGTGTAGTACCCAAAAGTGAGCTTGGTAGGAGGAATGTTTAGTAGCAACCACTTTAAGTTTGAGCCCACTCTCCCTGAGTCCCAATGTCCATATTGTGTATTATACCTTTATTCAGAAAGATGTTTTCAACCTTGTTTTTGATTTTTTTCCTTTAATGAATGTACCTTCATAAAAATAATTTATATTAAATCTTTACCAATGATATTGAATATATATTAACTGGTCAAAATGAAATCAGAGCATTCATCACAGATTTGTTCAATATAGGCGAGAAGATGGTAACTTTTAAATGGATATTAAGGGGATTGGATACAGCAGATGGGGGCTTGTGAGTTATAGCTTTAAAAAAGCACCTAAGTCCCTTGAATTTATCTCCAAATTTTGAGGGGGAGAAATAGTAATTACTCTACCTAGGGTCCCACAGCAATTTATTTTCCTCTTGATTCAAAATAAGTCAGGAAAAGATATCAGCTTTTAAAGTTACCTGAGGATTTATTATATATTTGAAGAGAAAATCAAGCTAACAGAAATTCATAACTTCACGTACAATTCCATCACTCTATTCTATCAAAAAGTTTATGTTGTTCCATTGGTTAAAATAATAAAAAAAATAATAGACAATAATTGCTATGCACATCTGAAAAGTGTATTTGTAAATATATTGGATCTATCATCCACTTTATTTTTGCCTATCAGATCCAGTTTTGTTTCCTGGAATCTTTTTCATAGTGATAAATGGAAGCCAACTTTAATTGGTAGTAAAAAATGAAATGGAAGGCAGCACCTTCTCTTGTTCACTATTACAGATTTCTGCAAGAAGGTTTCACCAAGCCTACACTTGAATTGACTATAAGTGGAGAAGTTGCACATGCCTAAAGGCCTCATTTTACTTAGTTCAAGGGAGGGAAATTATTTTTTAAGAAAAAAATTATGGAAAACTCAATTGCTTAAAATGGATAAAACACAGAACAACTATGTCCATGAATGATAAATGTTTACTTTCTTCAGTGAGAATAAAACAGAAGATATCTGTAACACTGGTTAAATACAGTTTCTTCTCTAGGCCATTTGTAATATCCTATGGCTGCAGTAGTATAGAGAACACCAGTTGAGGAAATTTAAAGTCAATGCAGAATAACAACTCAGTTAGAAACTGAGTTTCAGAGAGTGTTCTGAGATACTGAGAAGATAAGGCGTAGGTCAAACAGCTAGTATATGCTAGTGGTGGAATCTGTATTTAGGTTGTTCTGGCCTTGAAACTATCAAATAAGCCATCTTCCTTTGTAGGCCAAATGTATGGTCTATCTGGTCACTGAATGGTTGTTCTTATCATCTAAGAAAATAGTAGTAAATAGCAATTGTCTCTTCCTATATTGAAAAGTCAGTGGTTTTGAGAGGATAACAAAACATATCCACATTCTCACATCACCTCTCTGGGTTAAGATTATGCAAATTATAATTCAATTTAATTCATTCCCAATCTGCTGGTCATAGCATGATTAATACAGCAGCATTAAAACACATTATTCATTCATTAACCCATTCAATATTTAACAAGTGCTGACTATGTATTGTCAACCTTACTAGTAACTAGGGATAAAAAAATAGAAAAAGAAAATAATCTGTGTCCTCAGGGAGTTTACATTCTAAAAGTAAATGCTACATATTTCAATTTATAGACCTAGATTAGTAGTAATTGCATAAATGATGACCAAACAGTGCAATGAAAAGAAAACTGGATTGAGATTCACAATCCTTGAGTTAAAATGACAGCTGTACCACTGGCCTTTGCAACTTTGTGTAAAGTTAATTTACCTCTTTGGGAATTAATTGTCTCATTAATAAAGCAAGGAGAAAGGGAGCAAGCACATGTATTAAGCACATAATATGTGTGTGTCACTCTGCTAAATTCTTTACAAATATAGAAACACAATCTCTTGGGTCCCTTCCCATTAAATTGCATAAATAAAGTGACAATCAGAAAATTCCATTTTAACAAAGATTTTTTTTAATATTAAGCTTGCTATTTCTTTAAACCATGTCAAATGGTTTTATCACTAAAAATCAATAATGAAGCTAATGTGACTAGTGTTTGGCTGTAGAATATTCAAATCTGAATGTGGTAATTACTGTAAGCGTCTATTCTAGATTAATCCTATATTGTCTGTTTATTTTAATAATCAATGACTAACTTTAAGAAATTGTTTCAGCTTTTGTATATATGCTTGTTAAATGTGCCTTTACTTTTTTTTCCCTTATAATTAATGTCACATGGATATGATAACTGGCTGACTATAAATGCTCTGAAATCTCCTGATTCCCAATACAATGATTGTTGTTCCACATAAGAAGGTGAAAAGCAGAGGAGTTTTAAGCTCAGTGAAACCTTCAAGAGAACCCATTTCAATACCTCTGTTTAAAAAAAAAAAATGAGAAAACTAGAGTCCAGAGAAGTGATGCGGATTGCCCAAAGGCATATAGCTTGTTACTGGCAGAACTAAGACTAGAACATTGTAATCCTAATTTCTAGTTTAGTGTATGTTTTTGTGTGTGTGTACATGTGTGCATGTGTGTGTTCTAGTTCTAGTTGAAGAATTTGCCTTCAATGAGGTCACTAATTCTGATGGCATGTTTGTACTCATTGAAGACATTTGACAACATGGCTGAAAACATCATGCTAAAAAAGGATGGAATTGAGTACACAATATTGTTTTACTCCATTGGTGACTGGAAAGGCACGAGAGCATTGTCCACCATCTAGAACTGGACAATGCATTATTTGACCATATGAAAACATAGACTCTAAGGAAAGATGACAGCTGAGTCCCTTCCATCTGTAAGTCCATGATCCTGTGATATATTACAGAAAGGAGACTAATTGATCTCAGGCTGATTTGGCTATTGGGATTATTTGTGTTCAGTTTAGAGTACTATATTATAGGAGAGACACTGCAAATATAAGGAAACCAGAATAAAAATATCCTGGACATCATATTTTATGTGGATTGTTTGAAGCAATGTTTGGATTGTAGAAGAGAAGACTTAGTGAGGTTGTAATGTTGTATTCAAGTATTAAAATGGCTGCCACATAGAAAAGCGGGGAAAAAAAACCCACTAGTTTTAACTGGCCCCAGAGAGTAATGAACATTTACATAGTGCTTTATATCTTGCAAAAGCTTTTACAAATATTTCATCATCTGATCTTCGTAACAACCCTTGGAGTTGATGCTATTGATATCTCAGTTTTATAAATGAAAAAATGAAGGTAAACAATGGTTAAGTGACTTGCCCAGGGTCACACAGCTAATATATGTCTGAGACTGAATTTGAACTCAGTTGGATTTTCCTGACTCTAGCTCCAGTAGGATCTATCCATTGTGTTATTGCCATTCTTTTCATAGATCAAGGGCATTGTTCCACTTTTAGTCCTGATATTCTTTTCAGCAATTTGAGTATGGACGTATGCACATGGCTGACTTCAGAGTGGTAGTAGTAGATGAGTAAAGGGGACTGTCTCCTAGCTGCCTAGAAAACTTGCTTAGTAAAAACAAACAAAAAAATTAACCTATAATGAGAGCCATTCAGAAGTAAAATGGGTGGCTTCTGTAAGTAATGTGTCTCCCCAAAACCTTTCAACACACACACACACACACACACACACACACACACACACACACACATTATAGGTTCTCAAAAAGCCCTGGATAGTTATCGTGGGTTATAATGTTGAAGGGATTATTATTCAGGAATGAAATAAACTCAATGAGATATGTGATCCTTCCTAATTCAGAGATTCAGAGAATTTTTTCCTCCATGGTAAAATAATCTTGAAAAACATGTTGATTCAAATCTGTCTATGCATGCAAGCTATTCAGCAGCATGATGAAAATGTTCAGTGTTTCTGGCCTCTGCTGATTGTGTCTCTGAGTAAATGGATCGTGGTATTTGGTTTGACCAAATGTTCTAAATGTAGTGTTTTTTTTTAACAGTTCTGTCACTACTAGTATAGATTTAGGCTGATTTAAACCTATAGATGCATGGCTTTAGGAAGCACTTTCACAGTATTGGAAATATAACTTAATGTATCTCTTCCTTTTTCTTCCATGAACATATTCTGACCTATGCAGTAAGAGGAGAATTAAATGCTCATACAGGGAGCTAAGGGTACTGTCAGGGTGAATGGGGATGGCACATATGAATGCAATGTGTGAAAGGTACAGAAAGGGCAATTTTAAGTGTGATATAAGAACAATGTCCTAGCCAACAGTTATATAAAAGTGGAAAGGGCTGCCTCAGGGAAGAAGGGCATTTAAGATCTTTAAGATTTAAGAAATTTAAGATCTTCCCTGCCCCTAGGCCCTTTGATAGGCTTAAGTTCACATGGAGCCTATGGAGGGAGGCTTGGTTTTCAGAATGCCCACTCCCTGGTGCTCTGTGATTGGGCTCAAGAGGGTTGTGACATTCTCTGGGCTGGGAGAAGGCTATATAAACCCTGATGTGAGGCTTTGTTTTGGAGCTCACTTTGAGTAGTGTTGTGTGATTTGACCAGATGAGACTCTGGGCAGCCATTGAGCCCCCTGGTTTTGAAAACCCAGATGATACTTCCCACTCTGATAACTGTGACTAGGCATGGATATAATGGTCAAACATTTGGAAGCCTGTTGGCTTGATCTCTTTCTCTTGTCTTCTTGTAACTTCTGCTTGTAACTTGTTTGTATTCTCTGAAGTTCAGGGTGCTGACCTTCTTCCCCGAACTAGGTAAATGACATATGTTTGATTAAAACAAGATTTTTGACCCATTTTGAGTTGCTTACCTTTGGAAAAGCAGATCTAGGAACCTGTGTTGGCAGCCACCCTGGGGATGCTGGGGTGCTTGCTGCTACAAATGGCATCATGAACAGGATCTGCAGACTAAAAGGAAAGTATGGGGGCTGGGATAATTACTTGTTTCCCAGTTGTGGTAGCTGTGACTCTGTGGAGCCATGGAACAGGAGAGAAGACCGGCCTGCATGCTGACTTTACTGAGCTGAGAGCAGGAATGGTGAGCTGCCTACATCAGGGCTGGGGCAGAACCCAGGAGTTTGGAATTCAGCCACAGGACAAGATAAGGACTGTGTGGCAAGGAAGGAGTGTTTTCTTGTGGCATCCCACAATTTAGGACCCAGTGGGAGGATGGACTTGTGTCTATGGTGGGTGGGGTGAAGGGCCATGTCCCCCAAGGACCCCACCCTGTTGGTTTTATTGCCCAGCTTCTTCTCAGGTCTTGGAAGCAGGGGCTGGAGCAGTGTGAGGGGAAGGATACCCCCTCCCCCCAAGAGAACTGTATTTGGACACTTGTTTTGAATTGAGGTGATTATAATGCAATGTACTTTGTGTTTGTTTAAGGTCCTGTGGCCACTTTGGTAACTTTAGTTATGTATCTTGCAAATGTGACCTAAGAGATGTTAATGCTAATTCAAATGTAAATTGCCTATGCAATGGGCTAAGGGGCCAAATGTTATGGGAATGGAAATTTAAGATCTTCCCTGCCCCTAGGCCCTTTGATAGGCTTAAGTACACTTGGAGCCTGTGGAGGGAGGTTTGGTTTTCAGAATGCCTACACCTTGATGCTCTGTGATTGGGCAGTAGGTCAAGAAGGTTGTGACATTCTCTGAGCCAGGAGAAGTCTATATAAACCCTGATGTGAGGCTTGGTTTTGGAGCTCACTTTGAGTAGTGTTGTGTGATTTGACCAGATGAGACTCTGGGCAGCCATTGAGCCCCCTGGCTTTGAAAACCCAGATGTTGATGCTTCCCTCTCTGGTAACTGTAACAAGGTATGGATGTAATGGTCAGACAGTTGGAGGCCTGTTGGCTTGATCTCTTTCTCTTGTCTTATAACTTCTGCTTGTAACTTGTTTGTATTCTCTGAAGTTCAAAATGCTGAACTTTTTCCCCTGCACTAGGTAAATGACATACATTTGATTAAAGCAAGATTGTTAACCCATTTTGAGTTGCTTTCATTTAGAAAAATAGATCTAGAAACCTATGTTTTCAGCAACCCTGGGCATGCTGGGGTGCTTGCTTCTACAGGGCAAGAAGTGGAGATCTTTAGGCCAATATTCTTATGTTCTAGAGGGGATGTTTGTTCAGATATGAATTGTTTTAGATGGACACTGAGGACCCTTTCTATTTTATGATTTGAAGACTGTGAATGAAAAGTGGGTCAATAGGATCACTGATTCAGGATGGAAAAGAAACTTAGAGGTCAAATCTCTCATCCCCATTTTCCAGATGAGGTCACAAAAGGGTGACTTGCCCTAGGGCATACAAGTAGTAGGTGGTAGAGCCAGGATTTGTCCATATTCCCAGAGTAAAACATCTAATATTCTTGTCACTATCTCACAGTACTTGCTCACCTGGAACACTAGTGGTATAGGGGTTAGTTCATCCAACTAAATCGAGGTATTGGGGCATCAGGCTATTAGAGAAAAGAATAGCTGGCAGGATATAGTCAAGAGAAACCTGATGAGCTGCTGGGAGGTGTTTTGTAGATGGATATTTGTCTTATTCATATGATGAAGGGTGTCATTCCACTTATACTTTTTATTCCTGATTCTCTTTATATGAATGTGAGTGTAGAGGTATGCACATGACTGACTTCAAATAAATAAACAAATACATTAATGAATGAGTAAATGAATGAGTATAAAATGACTAAACCAAAAATTAGTGATTGAACCAACCAATAAATTAATGAACAGATATATACAAATAACCTAGATCAAGGAATACATTCTAGAAAATGGAGAATTACAATCTTTCTCTTGCTAGTACTTTAAAGCCCTTTTCACTATCATCTCATTTTATCCTCTGAAGAACTAAATAGGGACAGATATCATTCATTTGTAATAGACCAGAAACGAAGCAACAAGACACTAATTTGCTGGTTTGGAATCACATCGTTAACATCAAAGCCTAGTAGAACTCAGGTCTCAGGGATCTTACCCCTGTTTCATGATTATACAATTATTACTTCACCTCATATGTGGCTGTAAGAAATGATATATTTGCTTCTCCACATTGTCACTTTCCATAAGGAAGGTCTAGGTCTACCCCTCAAAAGAAAAAAAAAATGAAGAAATGCTAAATGTTGAACTTTTCACAGGTGATGTGTTCAGAAATTGATGTCAAGAATAAAATAGCTGTTGGCAGCTACAAATGTTTGGATGTCATTTCATAAAACAATTACATAGGAGGTCTTCTTGGATTAAAGGCTTCAGATAAATTGGGGAAAGCCAGCTGCCTGCTACCCCTCATGACCTTTTTTGTTGGCATATTTTACACTGTGAGGAGCACAGCTGGTGCCTAGGTCTACCCAGTACTCACTTTGCTGGAGTATATCTCATTATAAAGGCAAGAGGGCTTCAGATGGGTCGATAGGATTTTATAAAAAATGATAAGGGTGGATCTTATTATATATTTTTTTTTCTTTCTTCAGGTGCTGTAACAACTAGTACCTATTCTATTCTCATAAAACATTAGAGCCCTAAGGTACCATAAATATGTCTAGTCCAATCCTCTTGTATTTCATATAAGTGAATTGAGGGCTAGAGAAAGAGAAATAACTTACAGAAATTCACAACATTAGTAAGTGACTGAGGTAGAATTTAAACTCAGGCTTTTTGAAGTTCACTGTCTTCTCTATTAAATCATACACATACTAGTCTTTTGAAAAACAAGAATAGTGACTGCAAGTTAAGCATCGCATGGGTGGATTTTGCATTATATATTTGTGTTTTGGTCAAGAGTTGATGTGATCTGCAGTCATGTTCACTGTGGTTATGAACATTTCTGGAGTTTCTTTGGGGGGCAGATGACAGTGCCAGAAAAAAATCCAGACAGCAGTGTTAGCAATTCTGAAGCCCTTGGCAAAAATTGCACAATCTCATGGGAGCACAGGTGGCATTTTCATCACTATTGATAAGGAAAGGCAGGCTCTTCAGAAAAGATCCACAGTTTTGAGGAGTGATTCTGAATCTTATATGTGATTCTGGAAATTTAAACCCTTTTCTCTAATACCATCATTTTGCTTTCAAAAGTATTATTTTTAAAAAAGATGGCCTTAGGGAAATAATTTAAACTTCAAAATATCATTTTTAGAGCAAAAGGATGGCATTAGGAAAATGATTTGAAATTTCAAGAATCATTAATGAAAACAAATGAATAGTTGACATATGACAAAAGATGGTATACACATTATGAGTTGTAAGGGAAATATATATGTTTGCCAAGTTGAGCAATGAAGCTTTAACCTGAAGGATGGAGAGTTAAGAACAAAACAAAACAATAAATGTACTGATTAATCTAGATACCGTATTTATCAAGCTATCAATAAGAATATAATAAATACCTATTCTGTGCCAAACACTATACCAGATTCAAGGGATACAAAGACAAAAATGAAATATTCTTTCCAGTGAGAGAGTTTATAATTGGGTTATGGAGTGATATATTCATATACAGGTATATAACAAAGAGATATAAGGTAATTTTGGAAAGAAGTCACTAGCATCTAGAGGGATTAGCAAATGTTTCATGTAGAATATATGTTTAGGCTCAAGCTTGAAAGAAAGCAAAGATTCTAAGATGGACTGGGGGTAAAAAAAAATACCTGCCAGGCATGGAGATCTGCCAGAAATACCTAGCACAGAGACGGTTGATGGACATATGTGTACATAGAAGAGAAAATCAGTTAATTTGGATGGTCCATGTGAATGAAGGGAAATATGTAGAAAAATAAGTTAGGACCAAGTTATTTAGGATTTTAAATATGAAAGGAGTTCATAATTGAATCTAGAGTTAACATGGACTCACTTGAAATTAAGTAGAGGAGTGACTTGTCAGATTTATGCAGTAGGAAAATCACTTTGGCAGATGCTTGGAGGCTGTATTGAATTGGGATGAAATTTGTAACAAGGAGATTAGTTAGAAGGTCATTGCTATAGTTCAGGCAAGAGTTGACAAGGGCATCAACTAGTGTGATGGTTTTGTGAGAGGAGAGAAGAGGATGGATGACAAAAAATAGCAGCTATACTGCAGAAACAATAGTAGTAGGAATAGCCAAGAGTTCAGAGCATAAAATTCAGGAAAGGAGAGCAATAAAGACTATTCCCTCATGTGTTTCTACCCTAACATTCAATGTGTGGATAAAAGTTGGAAGTTCTGATATTTATCCATAAAAAGCCCAATTGCTAGAATATATATATATATGTACATACATATATGTGTGTATACCTATGTACATATAAACACATATGTGTATGTGGATACATACATGCATAAATAAATATATGTACATAGGCATATAAGTATCTGTATGTATAGGTATATATGTATGTGTATGTAGGTATATACACACACGTGCTTTATTTCATTCACTCCTTAATTCCATATCTTGCCTCTCAATTTGGTATTTTATGCTGATACCTGTAGCCATATCAAAATCAATCATGAGCCAATTTTAAACACAGCATGGAAATAGAATGAAATATGGAAGGCAACTCAGGTAGGCATGGCAATGATATTCTTTGTAATGACCCTGTGGATAAAATTTCATCTTAAAAATCAACTAATTTCATGGAACTCATAAAACTTCTGCCCAGGAAAATGAGCTCTCTGAATTGTATTACTGAACTCCTTTTCCTAACTTCAAATTGTTATAGATTTTTTTTTCTTTTTGACTCCTTTGTAATAATCAAGACTTCTAACTTGCTACATTTTCTTCCATTCTTCAAGGGAAAAATAAAAAAAAAATATATATATATATATATTAGAATATAGGGTTTCATGTCCCATTTCATAAATTTGTTTGAAGAAATGAACAACATTACAAAGCTCTGGATTTATCTCTGAAAAGGGATGATATTTTCTGCTTAATATCCATTGATATATGAAAAGTAGAAATCACCAAAAACAGAACTGCTATTGTTACATACATATGACCTTTAAAAACTAAATTCTCACTTTCTACAGGATACCTTCCCCAACCCCTTTCAATTCAAGTGCCTTTCCTCTTTTAATTATTTCCATTTTTTCCCTTCATATAGTTCACTTTGTATATATTTATATGCATGTTGTCTTTCCCATTGGATTATAAGTTCCCTGGAGGCAATGGTTGTGTTTTGTCTCTTTGTGTCCTTAGTCCTTAGCAAAGTACCTGACATATAGTAGGTGCATAATGAATATTAAATGATTGAAAAAGTGAAATATCATGTTAAATTTTACCACAACAAATTCCATTACAAGGAAATATTACTATTGCACAGAAATGCTCATTATTTGCAAATCCCAATCATGCCTTATTTATCTCACATGATATTAGTGTTGAGTAATTTGATACTACTACAAAATTGTGGTTGTACTACCTATGAGTGCATTAAAATAGGATTTGACTTACAGCTTTTTTTATGACCCCACGGTATTTGGATTGTTTTCTCTTCAAATCAGACCACAACTATAGCTATAAAATTAACGTATTCCACATGTAGTATTTTTGATCAAGGTTTAGCATCAACCTACATGTTAAAACATTATTTTAATTTCATTTTACATTTTTACTGCTGATGAATAATCATTTGATTTATCTATAAGAAAATGTTAAGTGGGTCATTAGAGCTATTTACAATTATTGGAAGGGTTGTCATAGGAAAACAGAAACAGTATTATGTGTGAAACATATTCAGCTTAATTTTTCAAAGAATTGAATATATGAACATTATGAATGTTAAAAATTATCTTTAGACTCTCCTCTGCTCAGCCTGGAGCCAAAACCACGATAGAGATGATCAAACAGCACATCGAGGACCAACTCAAAGAATTGCCTCATCTGGAGCTGGTCAGCTCCTCACCTGCAAGGAGACCCAGGCTGTTTTTAAGAAGGCCTCAGCACTAGAATACAGAGTACAAAGAAGAGCTCTTTTTAAGGAAGACTTTATCAATTACATCCAATATGAAATCAATCTTCTGGAACTGATCGAGAAGAGAAGAGCACACACCAGATGGGTATTTAAGAAGGTAGAAATCCAGTTTCCAATTGTGCACAGAATCAAGAACCTCTTCAGTCAAGCCACTTCCAAGTGGAAGGAAGATGTTCAGCTCTGGCTTTCCCACATAGCCTTTTGTGAGAAATGGAATAGCTAAGCCCAAATTAGTAAAGATATAGTCTTCCTTGTTGACCATTCCTCCAGACAAACCAGGGTTGTGGATCATGGAGGCCAAATGAGAGAAAGGAGCTTTCTGCAGGCTCTGTGGTTCCACCCAGAGTCTCCCAAATTTTATCAAGAATATTTTAGGATGGAGCTAATGCATGCTGAGAAGCAGAGGAAAGAGAAGCAGGAATTTGAACAAGTGAAAATGAATTTGGATGAACTCGATTATCCAGAGGAGATCCTGAATGGTGGCTTGGCATGGACTGTTAAGTTCAGAGGCACTGAATTTCATCTCTCATCACTCACAATTGCAAAGTTGTTTTGCACAAGATCTTCAGAAAGAGATTTATGACCACCTGCAGGTTCTGCATGCTGGGTACCCCTTCTCCTGGGACTTCATGGCATGGTGAGAGCTGGAGCTGGTATTCCAGTTGCCTGGAGAACAAGGGAAAGCCTCTGTGGTGACCCCCAGGGAGGAGAGCTGCTGTGCAGTGTAGGAGGAGACTGAGCTATCTGGCTACAGAGGCCATGTGGAAGTGTTATGTCACCTTCTGTTTGGAACAATTTAATAGAAAAACGAATAATAAGAAGCTTAGAGAGGAGAGGCAGGAGTGGGCCATAGATGTGTTTAGGAGGGCCCACAAAGCCAGGCTGCTGTCTGAACACCTGTATCAGCCATAGCTTGACTTATTGCTGGACATGGGCTTCACAGAGGTAGCTCTGGGAGTGGCCCTGGACATGATGGACTGCTGCCCAGGTGACAGCTATAGTTGCGGCTGCTGACGTGGGTAGAGAACAGTGAGGTGGATAAGCATTTCCAGGACGCTGTTGGGCAGTTGAGAGCCCAGCATTGTTTGTCACTGTGGAGTTTGTGGGTGGAGAGGAGCGAAGGGGCCCTCACTGAAGCAGACACTGAAGCCCTCCTCCAGAAATCTTTCCTCTGTACTATCCTTGTGGATTATGTAATCACGAAAGAGAAATACCTCTATTGGGCTTATCTGATCGGCTGACTCAAGAAGGCAAAAAGAGTCTGTGTCCTTTTACTTGAAAACCATCCATTTCCAGTTGAGTTCTTCAGAAGGGTTATCCAGATTGAAAAGGAGCAGGAAACTTGCAAGATGTTGAACTTAAGAGAATACTATGAGAGAGCCTCAAGAGAGTTTGGTTCTGTGAATTCTAACCTATGGTTGCATTATATCAAGGAAGACTTGAACCACCCTTGGGGCAAACCACAAAACTGTGGGCAGATGCATTGGAGAGTCATGAAGATGTTGAAGGGGGAGCTGCTAGAGGATTTTGTGGCCAAATACACTTTACTCCAGACTGGCCAGTTGTAAGAAGAGCCAACAGGTGGACTTGTAACCTCATTTTATAAACCCCTGTGGTAGATTGACTTTGCAGGTGGACTCTACCATTTGTACAGAGATGTTTATCTTTGGTTCGCAGTAAATACTGAACTCTGCTGTCTGTCTCCTATCTAGGAAGATTGCTCATTCTGAGAATCCCATTTGGTACACCTATAATCTAGAGGAGAGAATCAATGAAAGGCTGTTGTCCATCCAGAACAGAAACAAACCTCTTCTACCCCATCGACCTTTTTCCAGAACTGACAGTACTGGAACATCATTCTTCTTTCCTGAGTTGAGGAAATAAGTTTTGTTCTCTTGTCTCCTCAATCCTGTCCCTTCTGAGTTTTATTTGTTTATATTTTGAAAGGAAATAAGAACATTTTGAAAAGCCGAAATATTATCTTTACATATGATTGAAAAAATACTATTAAAATAAAAAGAAATATATATAATATATATTATTAATACATATTAATATAATAAATTAATGTAATAAATATAAACAACTTTGAAAGCAATATGGCAAATTTATATAAATTTTCCATGTTGCTTTCAAAGTTGTCCTGATCACTGGTTTTCCTATAAACTTCCTTCTTTTCTGTACATTTTATAAAAAGGTTTCAATGATTTTCCCTTATCCTTCTCTTGATCTTTCTTTTAACTTCCTCCACTCTCTCTTCTTCCTCCTCCTTCTCTTTCTCATTTTATTTCCCAGTATTCCTAACAATTCCCTTTTTTTTGAGCAGCTAGAATAAATACGAAAAAGTCTTCAATAGCAAACTCCAAGTTCTATCTCTAGAGCATTGGTCTCTAGATTCAGTTCAATGCATTCCACTGATTATACCATACTGAGACTAATAGAATGTCATTGTCCAATAGTCATAATGAGTTGTTCATTGTCAGGTGAGTTACACCCTTGTATTGGTTCCTGCCCTGAAATAAATTGCATATAAAAATTCATGATTAGACCAGAATTTAATTTTCCTCAGCATTATTGTCTTCTTATCCCTAGAAAGTATGCTTGTTTAGACAGTTTCCATGTCTCCCCACCTACTTGCTGGTTGGGTGTTTTGTTTAGATTTCTAATGTAGTCTTTTTTTTTTAAACCTTCATTTCTAAAGCACAGAGATGATTTTCTTCCCCTTTTTTCAGTTCAAATTTCTTTCATTACCCCACTCCTTTCTTCTACCCAATGGAAAAAAAAATCCACTTTAGTCATGCTTTAAAAAATTAAAAGCAAAAAAAACCCCTCAATTTGTACTCTAAGTACACTAGTTCTCCATTTGGAGGTGGATAACATGTTTCATCATGAGAACTCAGAAATATGATGGATCATTGCATTGATCAGGGTTACTGTCTTTCAATTATTGATTAGGTTTATAATGTTGCTGAAACTGTATAGATTGTACTACTGTTTCTGTTCACTTTACTTTGCATTATTTCATACAAGTCTTCCCTGAAACAATTTCCTTTATTATTTCTTATAACCCAGTAATATCCCAACACATTCATATATTACAACTTCTTTAGCTGTTGTCCAAATGATAGACAGTTATTCAGTTTCCAATTCTTTGCTACCACAAGAAAGGGCTGATTTAAATACTGTTTTGTACATATGGTTCCTTTTCCTTTTTTATTTTGATCTCATTGTGCATGTAGCTCAATCAATAGTAATGCTTTGCTGAGCCAAAATATATGTTTAATATAATATATTCCTAATGTTGGCTGCTAGATGATACAGTGAATAGAGCACTAGAACTGGAGTAAGGAAGACCTGAGCTCACATCAAAACTCAGATAGTTTCTGTCTCTGTGACCACATGGGCAAGTCTTTTAACAACTGTCTGACTCAGTTTCCTCATTTGTAAAATGGCATTAAGAATATCACCCATCTCCTAGGATTATTATGAAAATGAAATGATATACTATTTGATATACTATTTTACAGAACTTAACCTATATAAGGCTAGACATTGTTTATTGTTATTATTATTACTATTATATGACTTTCTGCATTTATACATTATTCCCATTTTGAGTACCTGCCCAGCCTTGCTTATAGGTCATATCTGGTGTTTTTTTTTTTTTATGATCCCTCTTTGACCTCATTTTTCTCCATTTTCTTTCTCTTACCTGCAGTGCCTGGGTGTACCTATACTCTAAACTGCTCATCTAACTGGGAATCCTGGGGTCTTCTTTGATGGTTACCTTCTTGGTTCTTCTTGGGCCTACCTTGACCCTATTCTGTACTCCTATGCAGTAACTGGTATGTATGACTTCCTGTTCCTTGACAACCAGCAGGAACTGTCTGTGGTACTGTGCTGGACTGATTAATCAAGCAAGAAAACTATTTCTGTCAAGTCAATGGCATTTCAGCCCACTGTACTAATAATGAATTAGCACAGTTGTCCCTATTAATGACTAGTAAAGTGAGAGAAATGATTATTAATAACTAAGGTGTTGGGGAAATTCAGAGTTCCTCCTTTTTCTATTTTCAAGACCTCAGTATCTGACAATTGAGTGAACCTCTCTATCCAGCTCCACTCAACATTATAGGAAATTTCAAGTGAAATAGTTGAATCATATTCAATCAAGCTTGGGCTGAGATAGATCCTTTTTTCTAAACTGCCCAAGGCTCCAGTAGTCTGAGTATAGATATAGTCTCTCTGTCCTAGGGTGAACTGATGCCACTCTCATTGTAATATTCATTCTCTCATTAATTGTTAACTAATCATTGTTGATTCCCATCCTTGTGGAACACCTACTCTTTGAAGGGTATGTGTACTGTGAGGTCACCAACATGATGGTATTTGCTCTAAGAGACAGCCAGCCAAATAACCATCCTTTTATTAATGAATATGTTAGTGTTACTAATAAAATGATGAAATGACCCAGAAATTATGTTTCTTAAACCTTTTAAAATGCTACAAAAAAATTGGGGGATAGGGTTTAGAATTGGGAGTTGTAGTTATCTTAGCACTTACAGACAGCTGTGACACTTGGTTTTTCTTATAAGAATGAGTATAAGAATCCATTCACATTCACGCCCAGCATATGTGAATATGCCGTCAATAGGAAGCTCGTTTTGAGGTGATATGGACCATAATGGTGTATGTGTGTGTGTTCTATACCTTTGTCATTTTCATTGATATAATTCAGTGAATTATCTTCTCTTAGGGAATGAGAGTAAAACACACTTGTCTCTATGTCCTTGTGTGAAACTAGGGCTTGACGTAGGAGAACAAATCACACAGACACACAGACACACACATTTCCCTTTCAAAATGAGAGAAAGAAGTAGGAAGAAAAGCAGAAAGCAAGCCTTAGAAGAGAGTAGCTTTGGAAGCTACACGCTTAGTATATACTTATAAAGAAAATCAAGCTATACATGACAGAGACCAGCAATTTCATGTATAATACTCCATTTCTGTTCTAAAATGTATGTCTAAATGCCCATAAAAAAGTCATACACTGCTGTATTCATGGGCTTCATTGTAAGTTTCACATTGTAAAGTTGTTGGGTTTTTCACTTGTGTCTGACTCTTTGTGACCCCTTTTGAGGTTTTCTTGGCAAAGACACTAGAATGGTTTTTCCATTTCTTTCTCCAGCTCAGTTTGCAGATGTGGAAATTAAAGTAAACGGTGTGAAATGACTTGCCCATGGTCGCACAGCTACTAAGTATTTGAGGTTAGATTTGAATTCAGGAAGATAAGTCCTTCTGACTCTAAGCCCAATTGTGTATCCACTACAAACCTAGTTTCCCTCACCCTGTAAATACTCTATCCACATTGACTATAAGAGGAAGCAATGTGAGTCATCTTTACCTTAATTACTGCTCTGGATTCTGTATTTGTTAGGGATAAGGAAAAATAATGAACCTACAATTTTGACAGTATAGGGAATTCTCTCTCTCTCTCTCTCTCTCTCTCTCTCTCTCTCTCTCTCTCTCTCTCT
>NW_027185804.1:27299556-27300585 GCF_028583685.1 Petaurus breviceps papuanus
TCTCTCTCTCTCTCTCTCTCTCTCTCTCTCTCTCTCTCTCTCTCTCTTTCTGAAAAAAGCAAGTTCACATTTTTGCATAGTTTGAAATTTGCCTAGAGTAGTGAAAATGTAAGTGACTTATCCAAAGTCATGTAGCTAACATATGTCAGAGACAACTTTTGAATCAAGGAATTTTTGTATTTACGGACTGTGATTTGTTCACTACACAACTTGTCTCTCTCCTAAATTCAATGACTTAAAGTTTCAGAAATTATTTCTTTCCCTGTGGCTATAGTGACAACATGCTAAAATAAACTATAATAAAATAACTCATAAAGCTGTTTTTTCAAAGAAAGGATTGAAATAGTTTTTGATAAAAAGTGTCAGGGTTAAGTCGCAATCTATACCTTGCTAATCTGTTTCTTTCTCCATGCTCATAAAACCACCACATCATCCACCCTACCTTAGATAACATCTCCTTCTTGGTCTTTTACAACAACCACCTAACTAGTCTCCCTCTTTCCTCTCTAATAACACTTCCACAGTGGTGTTACAATAACACAGTTAATACTCATCCATAGAAATCTTCTGTGGATCCTTTAAGCAATGGATAAACATGCCAAATTTGGGTTTTCAATCTTGGGGGTTCCTTCCCCAAATCAGTAGTTTTTTTTGTCTCCCCACACAGAATTCTCCTGGGATATCTCCAAATATGGTTCCCATCTAAGTCTCCACAAACATGGATGAAATTGTCCCCAGATCTTGCAGAAGGACTCAAGAGAACCTTACATGTTGGTTACACAAACATTTTTTTTCATCCCACAGATAATGGAGGGAAAGCACACAAACCTATAGTATCCATTATATCATATATACATATATACACACGTATGTATATATGCTTATATATACATATACACATACATACACATATACCTATGTGTGTGTATATCTATCTATCTATCTATCTATCTATCTATCTATCTATCTATCTATCTATCTATCCGTCTCTCTCTCTCTCTCTCTCTCTCTCTCTCTCTCTCTCTCTCT
>NW_027185804.1:27300685-27304515 GCF_028583685.1 Petaurus breviceps papuanus
CTCTCTCTCTCTCTCTCTCTCTCTCTCTCTCTCTCTCTCTCTCTATCCCTGAGGAAATCTTCCTCACTGGGGAATTCCACCTTTCCCTCCAAATATCTATATAATTCTATAAACTTAAACATCACACTTTGATTTGGAGTCGAAGTCCACACTCCCTATTTGTTGTTGTTGAGTCATTTCATGTGAGTCTGACTCTTCATTACCACATATTGGGGTTTTCATGGCAAAGATACTGGAGTGGCTTGCAAATTCCTTCTCCAGTTTGTTTTACAGATGAGGAAACTGAGGCAAACAGGGTTAAGTAATTTCCCCAGGGTCACACAGCCAGTAGGTGTCTGAATTTGAACTCATGAAGATGAGTTTTCCTGATTCTAAGTCCAGTGCTCTATCCATTCCATCATCTAGCTGCCCTATTATATAATGAAGATTATCAGTTTGTTACTTAAAGTCATTTGTAATGTGGATTGTAAACTATCTTTCCAGAATTTTTTTTCCAATGTATTTTTTTTAAGTTTTCAACATTCATTTTCAAAAGATTTGGAGTTAGAAAATTTTCTCCCTGTCTCTCCCTTCCATCCACCCCAGAATAGCAAGGGTACTGAACAGCCCTTCTCCCAAACTATTTTCTCTTATATCCTCCCCCATCCATCCCCCGACTTTCTAGTAGGGTGAGATGGATTTCTATATCCCAGTGACTTTATATCTTATTTCCCAGATGCTTGTAACATACATTAACATTTGTTTTTTGTAACTTTGAGTTCTAGAGACTTTCCCTTCTTTCCTCCTCACCTACCCCCACTGAGAAGACAAGGATTTCAACATGTTACGCAAAGCTTTTCCATAGCAGTTATATTTTTTCACTCTCTTTTTAAAAATTGTTTTTTAGTTTACTTCATTCATTTCCACAAGATTTTGAGTTACAAATTTTCTCCCCATTTTCCCCTACCCATCACCCCAAAACAGAGATGCCACTGAATATCCCCTCCCCCAATATGCTCTCTTTCATATCTTCCACTATCCCCCCTCTGATTTTCCAGTAGGGCATGGTGGATCTCTATGGCCCAGTGCTTGTATATCTTATTTCCCAGTTACATGTAAAATAATAATATTAATTATATATATATATATATATATATATATATATATGATATTTGATTTTAAAACTTTGAGTTCCAGATTCTTCCCGTTACTCTCTCATCACCCACCCTTACTGTGAAGATAAGCATTTCCATATAGGTTGTACATTTGTAGCTAAGGAAGATATTTCCATAGTGCATATATTGTGAAAGACTGACTATATTTCCCTCCATCCCATCCCATCCCCCACTTATTCTATTTTCTACTTTGACTCTGTCTTTTTTTTTTTAAGCAATTGAGGTTAAGTAAATTGCTCAAGGTTACATGGCCAGTTATTATTTCTGGGAATGGTGCTGAGTATCTGAGCCCGGATTCAATCCAGGTCTTCCTGACACTGGAGCTGGTGCTCTTACTCACTGAGCCACCTGGCCACCCCTAAGCAATCGGAGTTAAGTAACTTGCTCAAGGTTACACGGCCAGGTGTTTCTGGGTGGGTGCTAAGTGTCTGAGCCCGGGATTCGATCTCCAGGTCTTCCCAACACTGGAGCTGGTGCTCTTACTCGCTGTGCTACCGGCCGCCCCAGACTCTGTCTTTTTTTAAAAGTGTGTGCCTCTAACTACCCTCCCCCAACCTGCCCTACCCTCCCTCATGCCCCCTCTCATTCCCTTCCTCCCAATCTCCTGTAGCATGAGATACCCAATTTAGTGTGCATGTCATTCCCTCCCTAAGAAAAATTCAGTGAGAATAATGTTGACTCATTCCCTTTTTCCTTCCTGTTCTTCTCCTCCACTGTAACAGTTTTCCCTTGCCTCTTCTGTATGAGATAATTTACCCCATTCTGTCTCTCCCCACCTCCTGTCATTATATTCCTCTCTCACCTCTTAATTTCATCATTTAAGCATCCTCCCTTCCTATTAGATTGGTCCTGTGCCCTCTGCCTATGTATCCTTGTTCATATATATACACACACTCACATATGCTTTCATACACCCATTTACCTTACTGTATAGAGATATATATGTGTACACATGCATATATACATACATATAAATGTATACACACATATACATATACATTTCTATTACCTTCAATTATTCTCATACTGAGAAAAGTTTCATAAGTTTCAATTATCATTTTTCCATGTAGTCATGTAAAAAGTTCAACTTCAATAAGTTCCTTATGATTTCTTTCCCCTGTTTACCTTCTCATGCTTCTCTTGCTTCTTGTATCTAAATGTCAAATTTTCTATTCAACTCTGATTTTTTCATCTAGAATGCTTGATAATCATTTTCCATTGAACGACCATATTTTCCCCTGAAACATGATACTCAGTTTTGCTGGGTAGGTGATTCTTGGTTTTAATCCCAGCTCCTTTGACCACCAGAATATCATATTCCAAGCTCTTTGATCTCTCAGTGTAGAAGCTGCCAGATCCTATGTTATCCTGATTGTTTTTCTACAGTACTCAAATTGTTTATTCCTGGGTGCTTCTAATATTTTCTCCTTGGTCTGGGAATTCCAGAACCTAGCTATAATATTCTTAGGAGTTTTCTTTTGGGGATCTTTTTCAGGAGGTGCTTTTACTCTGCCATTTTGTCTCTGCTCCCCCCCTAATTATTTTACAATACCCCTCCGCCATTGCCTTGATATGTTCTTTTTTTCCTGTCAATCTATTTAATTTGATGTCCTGCAAAATTATCATTCCTTATCTTGCATTCATGTCCACTCATGCACAAACTGTGCCTTATTCATATTCACCCTATCTAACCTCTTATAGCCCTTGTCTTCCTTAAAGGTTCAGCTTGAGTTTCAACTCTTTTGAGAAACCCTTCTTTATCTCTCTGGTTTCTATAGTCTATTGTCTTTGTTAATTTAATTATCTGACTATATGATGGATTTATTTAATGATTTGAATCCCCCCTCCTCCAATAGAATGTGTTATCTCCTTGAGGGTAGGGACCATTCCATCTTTGTATTTGTTTCAACAATGACAAATATAGTACCTTTCACATAGTTAGTATTTACCAAATGTATCTTTTAAAATTGAGCAAGAAATGCTTCTGTTAATTGGGGTATGCACCATGTAGATGGTCTCATTCATGACCCTTCTACATAGTCACAATTTTGCCACATGTTCAAGTAATATTGCTAAAAATAAGGATGGCTGGCCATGTGAAAGAGATTACAACCAGTTCTATCTAAGCCAGAGAATGTTAGGTGTTAATGCACAGCAACGAGCACATGCAGGTTTCTACCAAGTTTATATTAACCCCAAGACTGAGCTGCTAAAAAAATCTGAACTGACCTTTAATTACTGAGAAAAGAAAGAGGCTTTTTTTCAAAGCATCCATGAATGGGTGACAAAGCAAGATTTATTGCATTGGGAATTTAATCAGAAAAGCATATTTTTCCAAGGGATGAGGTGAATTGGTTTGTTATATTAAAGAAAGAAAAAAAAAGATTTTGTGTATGACTGTTATTTCTAAACCATTTCTTTCTCTGAAATATTTGCTGTACTCTCTTCTTTTAATTGTCTTTCTAAATACTCTTCCAAACTGGACTATATTGAAATACCTGTTGTGCTATTTATAGCTTTAGGATTTGGGGAAGGAAAGGACATTTGGCTTCATTTAGTCCAACGTACTCTTTTATAGACGAGGAAATTGAGAGAAGGAGGGATGGAAGGATGGAAGAAGGGAGGGGGGGACGAGAGAGAGAGAGAGAGAGAGAGAGAGAGAGAGAGAGAGAGAGA
>NW_027185804.1:27304615-27306021 GCF_028583685.1 Petaurus breviceps papuanus
AGAGAGAGAGAGAGAGAGAGAGAGAGAGAGAGAGAGAGAGAGAGGAAACTTGCCTGAAGTTGTGTTGGTAGCATTACGATTCAAATGTAGGTCTTTTCATTTCTACCAATCATAAATGAGATGTCTTTCTCCTAAAACATCATACCTCTATGTGTACTTTTTCATTAGACACCCCAAAGTGAGGTGGCACAATATTGTTGTCATAAAATTTCACGTGATGTGCTATTTTTTGGCAGTTTCAAAGGAATAAAACATATGAATATATACACATATGTATATTGTATGTGAGTGTGTTGACACACGTGTCCATTATCTATAGAGCAACAGCTATGTTTTGTGATAGAAAGATGACCTGTGGGTAAAGAAAGACTGTATTCAAGACCCACCCATAACATATTCTGGCTATAAGAACTTTGACAAGGGTCCCCAGGGACACTTTAAGATTTTAAGTTACAGATTAAATGTTAATCTTCCTTTGTAGAAGGAGTTTCTATCCTGGAAGTTCCTGGTATTAATTCAAAAATAGGTTCACCTTAACCTCCCAAAAAATAATATCTAACAAGTCTGACTTGATCTGTCTCCGTCTCTGTCTCTTTCATCTATCATATTCCTATTATTGGTGCATTTTAAATCTATCTCCTCACATCCCAATGAATACTACTAATTTTCTTTACCCAAAATTAAAATAAAATCAAATGGTGGAGCAATAAAGTTAGAACTCCTTGAAGAACACTTTTGAAATTTTTCTCTTACCCTATGGGCAAAAAAAAATCATAAGGACCCATATAAAATTCAGAAATTGATTAAGTTAAAGCTCCATCCCTATCTTTTTGGAAAGATGCATGCATTATTCTGCCTAAGTTTCTGACTCTTGGTGCCTCAAGAAGGTGCTAGTATTTCAGAAACCAATTTTATTGTTAAATGCCAAACTGAGATGGAGTGAGAGAAGAAAGAAAACATGACAAAGTCAATTACAGAGGGAAAGAATGTCACAGAGCAAGGTTGGGGGAGACTATATCCCTGGCCCTGACTCTAGTCAACAAGGCATTCATTTGAGTCCCTGTTAGGAAAACAGGACTGTAAACAATCAAAACAGCACAAGGACAAAGGTGGAGGTTCCCAACTCTGGCCATCTCCTGTATGATCTTTGTTACCAGAATAAAATCCTACCTTCTCATCTGTTCTTATTACAATCTGTGTCATTGGAATGAGGCACCTGAATTTTAATGACCAGTGCAGTCTGGGAAAACCAGTAGTCTGCTGCATTGCCTTAACCTTTTCAATATTCTGGATTTGATTGGGTCTCCAAGCTGCTTCTCTTTCATTCATGTAGTGGGGGTTGTAAAAGGTGATAATGGAGGCAGCCATCCAATCAAACTGCAGAACCTTGAAAAGGTCAAGCATAT
>NW_027185804.1:27306421-27309297 GCF_028583685.1 Petaurus breviceps papuanus
AGAGACAGAGACAGAGAGACATAGAGAGACAGAGACAGAGAGAGACAGAGAGAGAAACAGAGTGACAGAGAGAGAGAGAGAGAGTGAGAGAGAGAGAGAGAGAGAGAGTATATTGTAATCTGTTGGGAGGAATCTCAGAGTATATCTACTACACTCTTTACCTCACTAAAAATCCTCTTATGATGTCAATCAGTCAACCCACCAAGCATTCATGAAACACCTAGTATATGCTTGGGCTTGGGATCCTACATATAAATAAAGCCATTCTTTTGTTTAAAGAGCTTCCAAATATGAAGAGAAGCAACATACATGAAGATTATTAAATAATTGTATATATCCATATATAATTTACTACCATGCACAAGCACACAAAACAAATATAAGATATAAATAAAATAAATATAATCAGTCACCAGGCAATTCATCTATTAAGGTTGAAACGAAATGATCTGCCATCAAGAAATTTACATTTTATCTAGGGAGACAACATGTATGCATAAAGGTGTAGGAAATTACGAAAATGAAAAATGCTTTCCTCTCCCATATTCTCTAGTGGGTTGCCCACTTCCCCTACTTTTTTAATATTCAGAATTGTGCTATCTATTGGTTTCTACCCTGTTACATATGAATTGCAGGTGTTTCCTGTGTACTAAAAACAAACAAGTAAAACAAGACTCATAAAATTCCATTATCTTTACTAGCTCTTGTCCTTTTCTCTAATCTTCTTAGCTAAACTTCTCAAAAAATGCATCTGCTGTGAATGTCTTCTTTTTTCTCCTATCATTCTTTTCTAAACCTTCTTCAATTTGGCTGCCAACCTTGTGATTCAACTATAACTGTTTTCACCAGTTATCTTTTGTCTATCATTTAATATAATGATCTTTTTTAAATTATCATTGTTCTTTCTTTTTTTGTTTGTTTGTAATATTTGACACTATTTAACAGTTCCTCCTAAATACTTTCTCCTCATTGTCTATTCATAATATTGATTTCTCTTGCCTGTCTTCCCAGAGTTTGACCACTGCTTTTTAGTTTTCTTTGTTGGTTCATCCTCCATGTTATATTCACTAGCCACAGGTATTCCTGAAACCTCTGTCTTGGGCCTTTTTTTCTTTTCCCTCTACTATCTTATGAAATCATCTCAAAAGCTCTAATGGCTTCATTTATTTTGCTTATACAAATTATGCCAAGAACAAAATATTCAGTATGATCATCTTCTCTGAAATCTATTGGAACATAAACATCACCAATAGATTACTGGATATTTCATACTGATTGTCTCATAGCTATCTCAAATACAACATACCCCAAACCAAAACTCAATTGTCCCCCCTAAACAAACCCATCTTCAGATCTATGAAGAAAACCAATGACTCTCATTGATGGTGAGGAGAGAGTGCATTCCAAGCATGGAACACACACACACACACACACACACAAACACACACACACAATGGCACATAAATGGCAGATGAAATGCTATGTTTGAATCAAATTTGTTCTTCAACTTAGTGTCTGAGAGTTGTCTGAATGACTCTGAAGTTAAGTGACTTCCCCAGGGTCATGAAATGAATATGTAGCAGACAAGACTTCATCATAGTTCTTCTTATCTATTAGTTGGCCCCCTAATTGACTATGCCTCCATTACACTCAAGTGGTTTTGTATTAACTTATTGGAAAAGAAGGAAGAATTTCAGACTGTGCATCCCTTCTTGGTTTTCTTTTTTTAATGATATAGCGATAAGCAAACAAAACCTTAGCTTATGAATTTGATCTAGACAAAAACAAAAGAGAAAAAAACAAAAAATAAACAAGCTTGTAACAGTTATATTAACAGTTATTGTATACTCATAAACAGTCTTTAGGAAATGAATAAAGTTTCTGAGATGCTTATGATTCAATTCTGATTAGAAACTGAGGGTGCATTGAGTCTTGAGTGGTTATTATAGGCTACCTATTCATTATTCTTTTGCAGACTCAACTAGGGTGGGGTCACTGGAGATCTGTATGAGGGGATAAAAAATTACAGGGTGTTGGCAGCACTTGTACTCCTTTAGTGGGTAGAAGCAATTGAATATTGCAGTATCTTATTAGCAAGATTATAAAATCAGAATATGAAACAACCAAAGGGTAAGGGTATCTCTTCTCTCCAAAATTCTCAGCAAGAGTGTTTCCTTGGTGGGGCTTTTTTTCATTATGTCCTATTCTTCTCCCTCCACCAGATGTAGCCTTCCCATCTTTGGCCTTCTGGTGTCCAGAAATCTTTTCTCCTCACTGGTGACCTACATCCCAGAATCTCTTCCTCAATGGTTACACATGAGATGTCTCTTAAAACCTCCCTCCCTGCTCATTCTAAAAAACTGATTTTTTTCTTTAAAAGTTAATTTGAGAGCACCTTGCCTTTAGATGTATTTTATGGGGTTTGGCTGAGGTTTCACAAATGAAAGTTAGGATTTTCCCTTTTGTTTCTGCAGGATATATGTATATATACAATATGCATGTATGTATATGTGTACACATATATACATACAAACACACACATACATGTGTGTGTGTGCAAATACATCCAGAGTATGTTATATGTAAGTATTCATAGACTTTATAACTTAAGTTTATAATAGCCATGGACAGAGACATAGAGACACAGAGAAACAAATTGAGACATAGAGTCATAGAGACACAGAGAGAGAGATACAGAAGCAGTCAGAGACAGAGGGCAAAAAGAGAGAGGGATGAAGATGGAGAGAGGGAAAGAGAGGGACAGAGGGACACACAGAAATGTAAAGGAGAGAGAGCAAGAGAGTGACAGGAAAAGAAAGAGAGAGAGACAGAGACAGAGAGAGAGAGAGAGAGAGAGAGAGAGAGAGAGAGAGAGA
>NW_027185804.1:27309397-27313656 GCF_028583685.1 Petaurus breviceps papuanus
AGAGAGAGACAGAGACAGAGACAGAGAGACAGAGAGACAGAGAGCGAGAGACATAGAGAGAGAGAGACAGAGGTATCAAAGCAATATATCCTCAATTTCAATTTTGATTGAATGTTTAATTTGTCAATTAGCCCTTTGGGGATAATGCCAATATGGCTGATGCATTGGCAGAAAATCTTTCTCATTTAAAAAAATGTTGTCAAAGGTCATTTTAACTTTTGATGATACTTGGCCTGAATGGGGGGAGGGGGGGATGCAGAATTTGATTAATTCTCCAAGAGTTTAGTCAACATTAGTGAAGTGATACATCTCTGTAGCACTGAAAGTTACTTGTTTCACTAGCATCTACTGAGAATGTGAACTGCACCTCCAGGCCAGGTTTTTGATTCTGTGAGTAGCAGGATTTCATGGTACAATTAGACAAGTTCACATCAGAAGAGCAATAAAATGAGGTTTGTAAGTCTATCAAGTTACAGAGTTCTGTTGCAGGGTAAAACCTAGTAGCTAGATTTTTTTTTCTTTATGGCCCCCACCCCCAAAACGTTTTAGTAGTTTTTTTTCCAGATAAAAGTATAGAACTTTCTTTCTAGCTTTCTGGAAAATTGTCACCATATTTTCTTCTGCTTTGCCTATGTCTTTGATAGAAACACCTTTTAAATATTTTAGAAGTCTCTAAATAAGAGTGTGAAGTACTTTTCTGTTTTTGAATTTTAGGAAAATTGTTGCCATATTTTCTTTTGGCCTTCTCTATATCTTTGTTAGTAGACTTTGATCTGTGCAGCAGTTCCAACTTCTCATTCAGTCATCTTTTATTACTATTTTTTCATTTTTATGCTTGGACCAACCTAGAGAGCATCTTCTAAGAAATAATAGTTACAAATTATTTCAGAACCTCAATGTTCAGATAAAAGAGAGACTAGCATTTGACCATTATGAGTGCTCTAGAATGTGGAGATATGGGGAAAAATACAACTTTTTTCATAGCTTTATATAATTGGCATTGAAGTCAAGGTTCTTAAAAGTTGAAAGGAAAGAAATGAAAAAGATGTGAAGACCCTATCCCAAATATTCACATGTACTATTTGTGCCTGTCCTGTGGTAAAGTCTTCTGAGTTTAGTGGTCTGATCAACAATACTCAGACACAGTATACATTGATTCTGACATAATGATGTCATTTTGGTCATCTTCTAGTCCAAAGGACAACAGCTAATCAAGTCTCCAGAGTGTAAATTCATGGATTTTTAAAGTAAGAATTTCTAGATTACCTATATGCATAAGTATTTATGTATATACATACATGTATACAATGTGTATATGCATGCATACATATATATGCATGTGTGTATATAATATGTATAATATTACTTACTAATATTGTTATAATACCATAAGTTTTTTTTAATAAAGGGAATGATTTTTTAAAATAAAGAGTAGTAGATCTCAGATTACTTTGATAGTCAAAATATAATTTGGTGTTCTAACTCACTATGGACATGTTCTTACACCTATGGGAATGTTTAAAAATTCACACACACATATTCCTTTACACACACACATGCATATTTCTGAAAACTGAGTTCTTATGTTTACTCCTCACTAGGGGCAGAGGCTTGGACTATTGTAATAACAATGACAGTGATTGTAATGAAAATGATTGTACTAGTGAGTGGGCTTTCATCATAAATGTATAGACTCCCCACATCAGGGTAATTTTAAGGTTTATTAAGCTTTCATGAGTTTCAAACTGCCCTGTGACTTTTTGGACACCTTGTGTTAATAGGACTTTGTGGTGCTTTATACTGATCATCTCCTTTGATCCTTACAATAAACCCTTGATGAAGATAGTTAAAAAATATTATTGCCCCTATTTTATAGATGAGGAAACTGAGTCTCTAAGAATTTAAATATATTTTTTATAATCATGCAACTAGCAAACATTACAGGTACCATTGCCAACTTGGTCTTTTCATCTAAACTCTCTTCTGCTTCCTCCACACCGTGACAGCCCTCCCCCACCCCCCCACCCCCCGCCATGTTGCAAGTCAAGTAGACCAAGTTTGTAGGCCTGCTTCAGTTACTATTTCATTGTGTGACCATTTTATTTCTCTCAGTCTCAAGTTTCCTCATCTATAAAATTAAATTAGTTTAGATGATCTCTAATATTCACTCCATCTCAGACATTTCATAATTTTGTATTTTCTAATTCAAATAGGTTGTCTTGGATAAAATATCTAAAAGGAAAATATGAGACAGAAAAAAATGCATCATTGGAAGCCCCTAAAGAGGGTCACCATGTGAAATAGTAAAATAAAGCAAAAGCTAAGGAATACTTAGGGAATGATACCAAAATAAGATATTCAAGGATGGGAATTTTAATCTGTCAAGGTTTTAAACTTCTTTGTGTAGTTTCCAGTCAGATGAAGTTGTTTCCCAAGTTACTATGAAGATAGATATAAAGGAGGACACATATATATTGAAATAGTCAGAGTAACACATTTTGTGATAGCGAAGGACAGAAGACAAAGGGCAGGAACATATATTGGGGACATCTAGAGCATGTTAATAAATGATGGATGTGAGGAATTCATCATATGATATTTCTATGAATTAACTCAGGAAAGCAACAAAAATCAATTGACTAGTACTTATTAAGGAATTGGATCAAGTCCTCTGCTAGGTTTTAGTGATGCTACTAAAAGAGCAATAAGTCCTTGCTCTCAAGGACCTTATGTACTTTGGAGACACATCATATCTCGATCATATTATATTGTGAGCTCTTCAAAAATGGTAAAGGATTGTCTTTTGCCTTTCTTTGTGCTCCCAGCATGTAGTTCGGTGCCTGGTAGATAGGAGGATTTGAGCAAATGTTAACTGACAGACTGAGTAGGATACAGGGAAGGGCATTTTGGTTTTGATTTTTGCAGGGACAGGAATTGTGCATGGAGCCATTGAACCAAGAACTGATAGGTGCTTTCCTGTCCAAGTGATAATATTGTTTTGATAATTAGTCCTTGATGAAACAATAAATGACATGAAGTGGTAACCTGACAGTAAAGCTTATGGCAAGATTGACATTGGGTTGCTTCTACACTAAAATGATGATACTGAGATAGGATAGATGATTCCTGTGCCATGGTCCACTAGATACAAAAGACGAAGGTCATAGTTGACTAATATACCTTCCATCCAGGCAAAATCGCCCCATGACAAGTATCAAAATATTGTGGATTATCTTTTTCAATTTGAAGGAGGCCAGAATCAGAGTTAAATAAACAGTGGGATGAAAATAATAATCAACAATTGAACAAAGTTTTAATGAAAGGAAAATTAAAAGAATATAGAAATCTAAGTAAACTTCACAACCAAACTTGTTGCAGAACAGTAACAATGAAATAGTTCTTCTGGGAGAGAGAGACAAAAGGAATAAAGGGGTAGAATAGTGTATATATTGGCAGAGCCATAGTCATTGTGATGATTGTTTTACATTTTGTTGTTGTTATTATAAGGGAAAGTTCATTTGGTGTTGTGCTGATGATGGTAGTGTTTGTTGTTTTGGTGATAGAAGTAGTGGTAGTGGTGGCTATATCAAGAAACAATTATGTAATAAAGAAAAAAAAATCAAAGGCATCAGGCATATATCCCTGGTTTAATGCTATATTCAATTTTAGCAACTTCAGTAGGACATACTTTGAGCTCTGTCTCTTATCTGCCATCTTACTATGCCTGAAATTAATCACTTGTCCAGGGAAATGATCTCAGAAGTCAGTAGATTTAGTCAATGATTAAAATAATAATGATCTGTTGAGATAACCCACTTAGCTGATTTGTATTAAGATTCCCCACATTTCAGAGGTGCTAGACCTGGAGGGGTCTTCCAAGGGGATCTATTCTACACTCCTCATTTTACAAGTGAGGGAATCAAGACTTAACCAAAGATGTTTTGTTGGGGGAAGGTCACACAAGACATGTTTGGGAGAGCCAGTTTCTTGAATTATTTGATAGGTTACAAGTTCTTAGAGACTAAGAATCCATTCAGTTTGTCTTTGTAATCCCTAACCCTTAACTTCTCGCCCAGTGCTTTGTAAACCATAGGCACTGAAGTGCTGGGTGATTTATTGAACCTCAGGCTTCTGTAACTAAATCTTATGCTCATAACATTCTATTATTCTATTCCTTATATTTGCTTTGCATAGTTTATCTCTTTTTATTTACACAACATCCCTGGAAATATATATATATATATATATATATATATATA
>NW_027185804.1:27313756-27317077 GCF_028583685.1 Petaurus breviceps papuanus
GTTACTATTATGATGCCCGTTCTGTAGATGAGAAAACTGAGTTTAAGAGAGGATAATATGGGGGCAGCCAGTTAGCACAGCGAGTAAGAGCACCAGCTCCAGTGTTGAGAAGACCTGGAGATCGAATCCTGGGCTCAGACACTTAGCACCCACCCAGAAACACCTGGCCATGTAACCTTGAGCAAGTTACTTAACCCCAATTGCTAAGGGGAGGCCAGGTGGCTCAGAGAGTAAGAGCTCCGGCTCCAGTGTCAGGATGACCTGGATCAAATCTGTGCTCAGATACTCAGCACCACACCCAGAAATAATAACTGGCCGTGTAACCTTGAGCAAGTTACTTAACCCCAATTGCTTAGAAAATAAAAGAGAGGGTAATATGACTTCCCAAAGGTCACACAGCAACCAAGTGACTAAGGCTGGATCTGAACACAGGACTGGCTGGAATACAAGTCCAACATTCTATCCAGTATGACACTTTGAGGGGTTGTGATTCTAACTGAGGAAAGACCCATACTGAAGGAATCACAAAACCTTCTGTTCAATTCAAACTGGTTTTTATTAAATAACTACCCTACTGGGAAGCATCAATCAACACTGATAAAAAGAAACAAAGCATAGGTCTAGAAGAAAAACAACATATTATAGACTATAGGGATAGAAAGTCAAGCATGAAATAGGCCCTATCATCAAAAAGCTAACAATGTGTATATTGAGAAGTAATTCTGTCTTTGACTACTTCCTAAAGACCGTATCTTGGTCTTTCATCATGTCATTTCTACAGAAAGGTTTAGAACATTGAGGTTTCTTGGTTATTCTCACTGTTTGAATTATTTAAGTCTTTGCATTTAAAATATTATTGAAGCTGATTACACCCAGTAATGCAACTGTTTGAAGCTTTGATTCTCTATCCAAAATGATTACTGTGATAAGTAATACTTTTGCCCTGATCCGGGTGTGAAAATACCAGTTATAAAGGGTAAAATTGCTACTCTGTTAAATTTGACTGTTGGCCATGAATCACTGTTTACAGTAGCAGAGGAAGAGGAAAAAGGCTCAAGGACAAAGTATAAGCAAAATTCCGGATGAGAGAGAGCCATACACACATATGTGCACACAAACACACATATGTGCATATACACACATAGATGCCTATGCATATATAATATGTATACATGTATGTATACACATACATATATGCATGCACTTATACACATTCATGAGTGTATGTATATACACAATACACATACACTATCTCTGTCTCTATATAATATTTATATATCAAGATATAATACATCATTCAGAAGAAAAAAATCAAGATTTAAAATTATAATCTGTATCTAAGTACATTCATAGATGATTCCAATTTTTCTTTTCTTTTCCTCTAGGATTAATCTTCCACTGTGAAGTCAATCACCAAACATAGAAATACAGGAAAATGAGTAAAGGAAGCAGAAATTTCATAGTTTCTCTCTTCAACCACTCTTTTTAAAAATAGTATCCCCTCAATTACATGTCAAGGCGATTTTTAGCACTCATTTTATAAGATTTTGAGTTCCAAATTTTTCTCCCTCCTCCTCTCTCCTCTTCCTAAAATGGTAGACAATTTGATATAGGTATGTAAAACATATTTCTATATTAGTCACTCTTGTTAAAGAAGAAACAGATTAAAAGAAAAAATGAAAAGTAGGATAGAATAAGTGAAAAAAATGCTTCAATTTCTGTTCAGATTCCAGCAGTTCTTTATTTGGATGTGGATAGCAATTTCTTTTATGAGACCTTTGTAGTTGTTTTGGATAATTATGTTGCTGAGGAGAGCTGAGTCATTTATTGTTGATCTTTCTACAATGTTGCTGATACTGTGTATAGTGTTTTTCTGGTTCTGCTCATTTTACTTTGCATCAATTTGTACAAGATTTTCCAGGTTTTTCTGAAATCTGTTCATGATTTCTTATTGTGCAACAGTATTTTATTACATTCATATACCATAACTTGTTAAGTCATTCCCCAATTGATGGGTATCCCCTCAATTTCTAGTATTTTGCCCTACAAAAAGGGCCACTCTAAATATTTTTGCACATGCACATTCTTTTCTCTTTTTATGATCTCTCTGGGCTACAGACCTAGTAGTGGTATTGCTGAATCAAAGGATATTCAGGGAATGGTTGCCCTTTGAGCATAATTCCAAATTATTTTCCAGAATGATTGAATCAAGTCACAATTCCACCAACAGTGCATTGGTGTCCCAATCTCCCCACATCCTCTCCAACATTTGTCATTTTCCTTTTCTGTCATATTAGCCAATCTTATTGGAGTGAGGTAGTATCTCAGAGTTGTTTTAATTTGCATTTCTCTAAACAAAAGTGATTTAGAGCACTTCTTCATATGTCTGTAGCTTTGATTTCTTCCACTGAAAACTGCTGATTCATATACTTTGACCATTGATAAGAAAATTATGAAGTGAGAGTCAAAAGCCTGACTGAGGAAAATAATACTTTAAAAAACAGACTGACTCAAATGGCAAAAGAGGCTCAAAGAGGCAATGAGGAGAAGAATGTCTTAAAAAGCCAAATTTTCCAGATGGAAAAAGAATCTCAAAATATCACTGAGGAGAATCATTGCTCCAGAAATAGATTGGAGAAAATGGAAGCCAATGACTTTATGAGACATCAAGATGCTATTAAAGATATCCAAACAAATGAAAGAATAGAAGGCAATGTGAAATATCTCATGGGAAAAAACACTGACCTGGAAAATAGATCCAGAAGAGATAATTTAAAAATTATTAGACTACCTGAAAGCCATGACCAAAGTAAGAACCTAGAAATCATCCTCCAGGAAGTTCTCAAAGAAAACTCCCCTGATGTTGTAGTGCCAGAGGGCAAAATTGAGGTTGAAAGAATCCACTGATCACCTGCTGAAAAAAAAAATCCCCCCCAAAAAAACTCCTAGGAATATTAGAGCCAGGTTCCAGAATTCCCAGATTAAGGAGAGAATATTACAAGCAGCCAGGAAGAAACAATTTGAATATTGTAGAAACACAATCAGGATAACCCAGGATTTGGCAGCTTCTCCACTGAGGGATAGAAAGGCTTGGAATATGTCATTCCAGAGGTGCAAGGAGCTGGGATTCAGATACAAGAAGCAAAAGAAGCATGAGAAGGTAAATAGGGGGAAAAATCATAAGGAACTTATCAAAGTTGAACTATTAACATTCCTACATGGAAAAACAATAATTGTAACTAATGAAACTTTTCTCAGTAGTTGAAGGGATTATATATATATATATATATAATCCCTTCAACTACTGAGAAAAGTTTCATT
>NW_027185804.1:27317177-27352924 GCF_028583685.1 Petaurus breviceps papuanus
GTCTCTCCCCATCTCCTCTCATTATATTCTTCTCACCTATATGAGGATATATGGGCATATGAATACATATGTGAATGTGTATATATATGCTTAGAGGTATACATAGATAGAGGGCATAGGACCAATTTAACAGGAAGGGATGATACTGAAAAGGTGTAATTAAGAGGTGAGAAGAATATAATGAGAGGAGATGGGGAGAGACAGATTGGGGTAAACTATCTCATACAAAAGAGGCAAGGGAAAATGGTTACAATGGAGGGAAGAATAGGAAGGCAAAAGGGAATGGGTCAAACTTATTCCCATTGAATTTGACTTGAGGAGGGAATGAAATACAAACTAAATAGGGTATCTCACCCTCCAGGAGAGTGGGGGGGAAGCAGATGAGAGGGGGGATGATGGAAGGGAGGGCAGGCTGGGGGGGAGAGAAGTTGGAAGCACCCAGTTTTGAATAGGGACGGGATCAAAGTAGAGAGTAGAACAAGTGGGAGGTGGGATAGAAAAGGGAAATATAGTCATTCTTTTACAATATATCTACTATGTTATTGTTTTGCATTAGCCACACATGTACAACCTATACTGTACTGCTTATCTTGCCAGTAAAGGTGGGTGACAAGGAAGGAAGGGAATTAATCTGGAATTGAAAGTATTAAAATAAAATATTCATATATATATATGTATATGTGTGTGTATATATATATATATATACTATTATTAATACCATCTTACATGTAATTGGGAAATAAGATATACAGGCACTGAGGCATAGAAATCCTCTGGAAAAGTCAAAAGGGGTATGGGATAAAATATGGGAGAGAGCAGATTGGAGGAGGGGATACCCTGTGGGACTGCTATTTTGGGGGCAGTGCATAGGGGAAAAACGGGGAGAAAATTTGTAACTCAAAATATGGCGGAAACAAATGATGTAAATCAGAAGTTAATAAAGTATTCAAAAATTGGGATTGTAGCAAATGGAAGGTAATGACTTTATTGGAAATCAAGATACCATAAAACAAATTCAAACAAATAAAAAATAGAAGGCAGTGTGAAATATTTCATTGGGAAATCCACTGACATGGAAAAAAAAATTCCAGGAGAAATAATTTAAAAATTATTGGACTACCTGAAAGCCATGATCAAAAAAAGAGCCTAGAAATCATCTTCCAAGAAACTCTCCAGGACAATTGCCTTCATATTCTATAGCCAGAGTGTAAAATAGAAATTGGAAGAATTCACGAAATGCCTCTTGAAAAATATGCCAAAAAGAAATCTCCTAGGAAATTTTAGTCAAATTCTAGAGTTCCCAGGGCAAGAAGAAAATATTACAAGCAGCCGGGAAGGAACAATTTTACTACTGTGGAAACACTATCAGGATAACACAAGATCTAGCAGCTTCTACATTAAGGGATTGAAGGGAATATGGTATGATATGATATATGGAATATGATATTCTGTAAGTCATTTGATCTAGGAGTAAAACCAATAATCACCTACCCAGCAAAACTAAGTATAATGCTTCAGGGAAAAATATGGTAATAAAATGAAATAGAAGACTTTTAAGTATTTTTTTTTTTTTTGCTTTTTGGACGAAATGGAGTTAAGTGACTTGCCCCAAATCACATAGATCTGAGGCCAGATTTGAACTAAGGTCCTCCTGACACCAGAGCCAGTTCTCTATTCACTGTGCCACCTAGCCACCCCACTTTCAAGTATTCTTTTCTTCCAAATGCTTTATTAACTTCTGATTTACATCATTAATTTCCGCCAGATTTTGAGTTACAAATTTTCTCCCCGTTTTTCCCCTACCCACCACCCGAGAGTAGCAGTCCCAAAGGCTATCTGCTCCTCCAGTCTGCTCTCTCCCATATCTTCTACCATACATCCTTAGACTTTTTCAGTAGGGTATGGTGGATCTCTATTCCCCAGTGCATGTATATAGTCTTTCCCAATTTCATGTAAGATAGTATTAATAAAAGTGTGTGTGTATACATACACACACACCCATATATATATATATATATATATATATATATATAATTTTAAACACTTGATTTTAAATCTTTGAATTTCAGATTCATTCCCTTCCTCCATTGCCACTCATCCTTACTGGAAAGATAAACAGTTCAGTATAGGTTGTACATGTGTCGCTAATGCAAAATATTAACATAGAAGATATATTGTAAAAGACTTACTATATTTCCCTCCCTCCTATCCCATTACCCACTTGTTCTATTCTCTACTTTGATCTCATCCCTTTTCAAAAGTGATTGCTTCCAACTTCCCTCCCCCACAGCCTTTCCTCCCTTCCATCATCTCCTCTCTCATCCCCTTCCCCCTACTCTCCTGTTGGGTGAGATTCCCTATTTAGTGTGTATTTCATTCCCTCCCTGAGCCAAATTCAGTGGGAATAAGGTTGACACATACCCTTTTGCCTTCCTATTCTTCCCCTCCATTGTAACCCTTTTCCCTTGCCTCTTCTTTATTAGATATTTTACCCCATTCTGTCTCTCTCCATCTCCTCTCATTGTATTCCTCTCTCACCTCTTAATTTCTCCTTTTAAGTATCATCCCTTCCCATTAAATTGGTCCTGTGCCCTCTATCTATGTATACCTGTAAGCATATATACACACATTCACATATGTATTCATATGCCCATATAACCATATATATACATACATATATATACATACATACATATATATATATATATATATATATATATATATACTATTTTCATACTGAGAAAAATTTCATCAGTTACAATTATCATTTTTCCATGTAGGAATTTTAATAGTTCAACTTTCATCAGCGGCTTATGATTTCTTTTCCCTGTTTACCTTCTCAAGCTTCTCTTGCTTCTAACTGGAAGTCAAATTTTCTGTTAAACTCTGTTTTATTTCATCAAGAATGCTTGAAAGTCCTCTATTCCACTGAATAACCATATTTTTCCCTGAAAGATGATACTCAGTTTTGCTGGGTAGGTGATTCTTGGTTTTAATCCCAGCTCCCCTGCCCTCTGGAATATCATATTCCAGGCCCTTTAATCCCTCAGTGTAGAAGCTGCCAAATCCTGTGTTATCCTGATTGTGTGTTTCCATAATATTCAAATTGTTTCTTCCTAGCTCATTGTAATATTCTCTCCTTGCTCTGGGAATTCCAGAACCTGGATATAATATTCCTAGGAGTTTTCTTTTCGGGATCTTTTTCAGGAGGTGATCAGTGGATTCTTTCAACCTCTATTTTGCCTTTTTGTTCTAGAACATCAGGGAAATTTTCCTTGAGAATTTCTTGGAGAATGATTTCTAGGTTCTTTCCCTGATTATGGCTTTCAGGTAGACCAATAATTTTTAAATTATATCTCCTGTATCTATTTTCCAGGTCAGTGTTGTTTTTTTTTTCTTCCCTGTGAGATATTTTACATTGCCTTCTATTCTTTCATTTGTTTGGATTTGTTTAACATCATCTTAATTTCTCTTAAAGTCACTAGCTTCCCTTTGCTGCAATATAAATCTGAGGGAAAGATTCAATTCATTGAGCTTTTGAGATTCTTTGTCCATCTGGCAAATTTGGCTTTTCAAGGCATTCCTCTCCTCATTGCCTTTTTGAGCCTCTTTTGCCACTTGAGTCAGTCTGTTTTAAAGGTGTGATTTTCCTCAGGCTGTTGACTCTCCTTTCATAATTTTCTTACAGTGTTCTCATTTCTCTTCCCAATTTTTCCTCCACTTCTCTTATCTGCTTCTTAAGGTCCTCTAATGCGTGTAACCAGCTCATATTTTCCTTTGAGGCTTTTGGTGCAGGAGTTCTGATTTCACTATCTTCCTCCTCTTCCATGCTTTGCTCCTTTTTGTCCCCAAATTAGGAGTCTAATGTTGGAGTCTTCTGTTTGTTTTGTTTCTTTTGCCTGGTCATGTCACCCCTCAGTCACTTGACCCCTGGGTTTTTTGCCACTGTAGGACTCTGCCACCAGACAGGGGAGCTTCCATCCCAAACGCTGGGCTTTTCTCAGCTGCCAGAGATATTAGTTGGGTGCCCTCTCTGATGCATTTACAAGCTCTGGTAAGCTGGTCATGAACCCCAGGACCTCCACCTTAGACTGCAATCCAGATACAAACAGGTTAAACCAAGAGCGATTACCCTTCACATTGGTCGCTTTATCTCCCTACACTCTGCAGGCCAGGAGCTGAAGCTGCCATGTGGAGCTGACTGTGCCAGGCCTCTCAAGTGACTTTTCGCCCTGGGAGCAGAAGCTGACACCCTCTTGACTACTTGTGCCAAAGTCCAGACTGCACTGACCTCTCACTTTGTCCTTAGCATCTTTGTGATGATAAATCTGGAAAAGGCCACAGCTGCTGCTGACCTCGAGTTCCTCTGGCCAGCAGCTGGTCAGGCCTGCCCTGGGGCTAAAACCTCCATCTCATGTGGGCCTGGGCTTGACTCCCTGAGTGCTGTGCTGCTGGCCTTCCGGGCTGTCCTTAGCAGGAGGTTAGGTTCTCTGTGTCATTTTGTGGATTCTGCAGCTCCAAATTTTGTTCAGAGTCCCCTTTTTACATGGATTGGGGAAGGTGGAAGCCAGAGCTGGATGGAGGTCCTCCTTCTACTCCCACTTTTAAGTATTATTGATGAAAAAAAAACAGAGCTGAACATAATTTTTTTTCTTTCAAATACAAGAAGCGAGAGAAACATGAGAAGGTAAACAGCGAAAAGAAAACATAAGGAACTTATTAAAGATGAAATATTTGCATTTCTTCATGTAAAAACAATAATTGTAACTCATGAGACTTTTCTCAATATGAGGATAGTTGAAGGGAATATTAAGAGAATATATATGTGTATATATGTATGTATGTATACATATATATATATATATATGAAGAGGAAAGTAAATATGTGTATACATACATATGTGAGTGTGTGTATATGTGTGTACAGGTATGCAATGGCAGAGGGCACAGGATAAATTGAACAGGGAAGGATGATATATAAAAAAATAAATTAAGAGGTGAGAGAGGAATATAATGAGAGAAGTAGAAAGAAAAATATATAATAGGGTAAATTATCTCATGTAAAAGAGGCAAGGGAAAAATTTTGCAATGAAGGGGAAGAGTAGGAAGGTGAAAAGGAATGAGTTAACCTTACTCTCATTGAATTTGGCTTAAGGAGGGAATAACATACACACTCAATTGGGTCTCTTACCTTGTAGGAAAGTAGGGAAGAAGGGGATGTGAGGGGGGATGAGTAAAGAGAAGGCAGATTGGGGAAGAGAGCAATTAGAAGCAAACCCTTTGAAAAGTGATAGTGTCAAAGGAGAAAACAGAACAAGTTGGGAGTGGGATAGGATGGAGGGAAATATAGTTAGTCTTTCACAATATAACTACTATGGAAATGCTTTGCGTAATTACACAAGTACAACCTATATTGAATTGTTTGTCTTCCCCTTTGGAGTGGGTGAGTAGGGAGGAAGGGGAAGAATCTGAAAATCAAAGTTTAAAAACAAATGCTAAAAAAATGTTTCTTACATGCAACTGGGGAATAACATATACAGTCACTGGGGCATAGAAATCCATCTTGCCCTATGAGAAAGTTAGAGGGGGGATGGGGGAGGATATAAGAGAGAGCAGATTGGGGGGAGCAGTACTCAGTAGGCTCACTGTCTTGGGGTGGGGGTATCAGAAAGACAGGGAGAATATTTGTAACTCAAACTCTTGTGGAAATGAAAGCTGAAAACTAAAACTATATTTTAAAAGATAATCATCTTGGTTCGTATATAATTGTGCCTGAAAAAGCTACTTTAAGCATGTAAAAAATATATACTGCTTTATTTGTCACCTATGGTCCTTAATAAACCATCGCTGGCTTAGCATTTCCACTATGGATTCATATAACTCCCCCTCACACACAAAATAAGAACAACAATATTTTCTTTTCTCAGTATAAATCAATTCATCTCTTTTTCTCATGTGTTTGCATGGGATGGTCTCCATACCTGGAATGCATACCTTTCTTCCCTTTCCTCTTAGCATACTTTACTCTTTCCAAATTATAGTTCTAAATCCACTTTAAAATACTTTGCTAATTTTGTCAGGGCTTGGCAATTTTGCCATTATCCATGAATATGCTTTTGTTAAATTTGTATGTATGTGCATATATATGTGTGTCTATGTGTATATACACATGTGTGTATATACATATATATATGCATACATGTGTATTGATTTGAGAAGGTAGGTCATTGATATATCCATCTATCTTCCTATATATTTGTATGTCTGTATTGTGTATATATTCACATACACACATATCTGTGGTCAACATTCCCAACAATATGTAAGTTTTTGCAAAAGGTGTTTTATTTTTATCTTTGAATTCTTAGCACATTGCACAGTACCAGAATTTGACGGGAGATTATCATTTAACAATAATAATGCATAATATTGTATCATGTCATATTGAACTGAGTTATGGATGGAGTCATTATTTCAAAGTGAATTGATTTAGTTTTAATTAAATTATTTTCATGTGCTACACTGTCAGAAAAGAGATTGACTGCATGAAAGGGACTAGTGTTAAAAATTGGTATATAAAAGGAGAGAGACAGAGGAGAGAATAAGAGACAAAACAGAGATAAAAAGAAAGGAAGGAAGACAGAAAGACAGACAGACAGAAAGAAAGAAAGAAAGAAAGAAAGAAAGAAAGAAAGAAAGAAAGAAAGAAAGAAAGAAAGAAAGAAAGGAAGGAAGGAAGGAAGGAAGGAAGGAAGGAAGGAAGGAAGGAAGGAAGGAAGGAAGGAAGGAAAGAAGGAAAGAAGGAAGGATGGATGGAGGGAAGGAAGGAAGGAAGCAAGGAAGGAAGGAAGGATGGAGGGAAGGAAGGAAGCAAGGAAGGAAGGAAAGAAGGAAGGAAGGAAGAAAAAATAAAGATAGGAAAGGAAGAAGGGAGGCAAGGTTCAAGGGAAGGGGAAAGGGAGAGAGGAATCAAAGAGGGAAAGGAAGGAAGGGAAAGATATAGAAAAAGATTCAGGTAGTAAAAATATGGTGACAATATTTTTATTGACTTTCTTTTAAGGAAAAAAAAATTTAAGAAAGGGGAGAATAGAAGTGAGGGCAGATTGGGGGAGAGGGAAGTTAGAAGCAAACATTCTTGAAAAGGGATAGGGCCAAAGGAGAAAATAGAATAAGTGGGGGGCAGGATAGGACTGAAGGAAGTATAGTTAGTCTTTCACAGTATAACTACTATGGAAATGATTTGGGTAACTACACGTGTACAATCAATATGGAATTGCTTATCTTCCCAGTGGGGTGGATAAGGAGGGAAGAAGGGAAAAAAATCGGAAACTCAAAGTTTTAATAATAAATGTTTAAAAATTGTTTTTTCACATGCAACTGGGACATAAGGGATATAGGTACTGGGGTATAGAAAGCCATCTTTCCCTACTAGAAAGTTAGGGTGGTGAAGGGGGAAGAGAGGACAGATTGGGGGAAGGTATATTCAGCAGGCTTGCTATTTTGGGGTGGGGGCATTGGAAAGATGGGGAGAAAAAAAATTGGAACTAAAAACTTGTGGAAATGAATGTTGAAAACTAAAAATAAATAAATTAAAATTATATAATTAAAAATATAAAATTAAATTAAAAATTATATAAAAAAGCAAAACCTTTCCATAAAAAAAGGACTTAACTTCATTGTTAAAACAGAAGGACATTTAAAATCATCTTCTGTGTGGTGCCTAACACACAAGAGATTAATCATGAATTTTCTTGATAATAAATTTCTACTGCAAAAAGGAAAAAAAAATAAAGGAGCCAGAAGCCTCAGCACAAACGTTCCTGGTGGAGGCTGTTCACCTCATGATGGGAGCAGGAGTGGGGTGAGGCTAAATAAACACAATGAATTTTCCCACCTCTTTCATGGGAGTCTAGAGACAAAAGGCACTACTTGCCATGGGACTGTGAGGGTGAGAGATGTTTCCTTTTATTAAGCCACTGAGCTAACTGCTTCTCTGTCTCTGTGGTCAATAAAAGGATTGTTTCCTCACTAAATATAAAATAAAATAAAATAAAAGGAAATAAAAAAGATAAAAAGAAGAAAAACCTTTCAGTTTGAAAAAAAGAAAAGAAATTCCATACCAGAACAAACAAACAGAAACTTGGCATCTAATCACAAAACCATTGTGTTGACCCTCTTGGTTTAGCATTTTATTTACATATTTATTTATGGTGGGTTTTTTCGACTAAGAGAGTATGGATTAACTTTAGAGAGGGAAAAGGAAGTGAAAATATCTACACACACTTTTCTCTACTTCACTTATGGTTCCACCTAGCTGTGACAGGTTTATAATCAAAATACCACATTTAGTCCATGCTGACTGTCCTATCTAAGGGTGCCTAACTCTCTCATGATAAGAATTTCCTCAATGTGACCTGGCATCAAAAGTTCTAATATTGAAAAAATGAAACAAAACAAAACAGAGAAGTAAAGCAGATTATTGATGCATTCTGAGATATTAGTTAGACAATATATGGACTACTTAAAAAAATTAAAAGAGCCACTTTCATTGTAACTGATAACTGCAGTTATTCAATATTAATTCAACTGGTATTTATTAAGCAGCAACTACTTAACAGGTTTTGAAGACACAGAGAAAAAAACTGACATACTATGTGTTCTCAAGGGATTTCAAGTCTTATATCTCAACATGTAAAGAGAGACATAAAGAAAAAAAATAAAATGCTATAGGGATAGGACTAGCAATGGTAGATAAGTTGCAGTTGATGGGAGCATTTTTCTTTTTGACTGATGAACATGTTATTGAAGGTAGAGAGTCATAGAGGAGATTCCATTATATGATTTTGACCAATTATGAAGAGGTATGTCAATTACCCATGTGAACGTAAAATTTTTTGCTTTAATTATTTGCTTTAAGTCATTTGGGGGTATGTGTTTCTATGGGGAATTATTTTTTCAGAAAAAAAAAAATAAAACTAGAAGAACCCAACAGAGAATTGGAGTGGGAGTGGGAGCTAGGATGATTTTTTTAGTTTTATTTTCCAATTTAACAATTTTTTTATTTTCTTTACTCAACTCCTTTCCCCCACTGAAAATAAAAAGACATACTAAAGTAATGTAGTAGATGGAATGCTTAGTAAAATGGTGAGCACAAAGCAGACATCCATAATCACTCAGGAACTTGAGTGGTATTTCACTGGAAATATTGATTGTGACTAAAATGTCCTCAACCTGAAAATGTCAGCCTTCACCTAGGATCATGGTGATTATCAGCTTATTCAATATCTCCCTAGGAATACCACTTTACATATTTTCCTTTTCAGGGTTTTAGTATTGACTGACAATTGTATTTATTGAGCTATAATTTGGAACACAATATCAATTTGTCATGTGCTTTTCACTTGTGGTTGTTTCATTATTACTATTTTTAAATATCCTTGAGCAGCTGTATCCCCCTATTCTATATCCTCAAAGGGCCTATCTCCATAATGTGCCCACAGTGTCATAAGAGTATTGAGTGAAATAAAGGAGAGAATGGATAAATAAGCATCATTTTTACATGACAATTTAATCTAACAAGGTTTATCATGTGGTACAAATGACTAGGGTGTCAACCACCATTTGAAAGGCATTTACAAAGCATTAAACTATTTCTGTTGCAAGCAGTTAACCTTAAGTCAAAGAATCAAAGTACATCAGATCTACTTGGGAGCTTTGAGCAGTTTCTCCCATCAAGTTGTTCACGAGTGACAGGACAAGATACCTTTCCCTAACCAATTCTTCAAATACTTGGGAATCTGTTTCTCCAATCAGCATTCAGCAAACAAGCCCTTTCCTCCAAATGGCACAACTCACAGCAAAGCATAAACCAAACTACGCCCCCTCTCCTAATATAATAAAAGCAGGAAAGGATATAACAGAAAAAGTCCTAGTGTGAAATAAACCAAATGAGATTTTCATACAGAAGGATGATTCTACTTTCCTTCAACCAGTTACCACCAAGCACCATACTGTCCTCCAATAAAACAGTTCTTTGTACTAACTGGAAAGCCTGTCAGCAGTGCCTAGCTCCTCTCGGAGCTGTAGTCTATCTTTTGTAAGCAGCTTCTCTCATCACTTTCCATATCCTTCAAGTCCTGCTTCTTTAAATTACTCCTGGTCTCTGCTTTTTCTCATGTGTTATCTACTGTTTCTTCATCTTGTCATTTCTAGCTCCTAGTGCCTCAAACTAGTCTCTTTGCACTTGGTGACTCATCTCTTACTTAAAGTTGTGAAGCTCAAAAAATCCACATTTTCTGTCAAGTAGGATCCCAACAATCCTTACATAAATATTGCTGGTCCTTAAAAAGTTATTTTACTTAAAATTTCTATTTTAAACTTCAAAACTCTGAAAACAGTCATATGAAAATAAGTTGATAGACCATGATTCACTGCAACCCTTCTTACCTAAGCTCCGTATTTTCAAACATGAATTTTCAGTTCATTTAACTGAGGGACACCTTTGTTTCAGGTGCTCAAGGCAGCCTGTCTCCCCTCAAATAGCTAAAAAATCTAAAGAGCTAGTTTCATATTAATATTAATTTATCAATAATTCCTCAACAAGACTATTTTTCTGCCTTTTCAGAAAAAAAATATCTCCACATAACGAGGGACAGTACTTGGTACCTTAATTTTTTTTTTAACAATGGTAAAAAGGAGGTTGGGACCAAGATGGTAGAGAAAAGTCAGCAACTCACCTGAGCTATCCTCCAAACCCCTCTGCACACCTTTAAATAAATAAAACAATTCCTGGAGCAGGAGAACTCACAAAAAGATGGGGCAAAGTATTTTTTCCATTTAAATACAATTTACAGAATCTGCAGGAATGATATGTCATACCTGGGTGAGAGAAGAACACAGTCCAGTGCAGGCCATGGAAGTGCATCACCAGCTCCAGCAGCCAGAACCAGGTCTTGGGAGGCACAGAATCAAGCAGTTGCAGTAGCTGCTTCGTGAGCTCTCAGTCCACAGATGGTAAGGAGTGAAACAACTGATAAGAAGCACATTACAGTGTCTCTTTGCTAGCACTCAGGCAGAACTCTGTTGCTTTGCTCAAACTCAAATTAAAGTAAAAGTCTGAGATGACACTCCCAGTGTGAGGAGGAACACTATCACACATGAGTGTGTGGCCTCAATGGAACAGGGACCCTCCTCAAGTCTCTAGTGTGGAAGATTGCTTGTGTGGCTCACAGACTAGAACACAGACCAGGAGAGTGGCAAACACACCTCTCCTTAGATCATACCTATTTGGAAGAACTGAAAACAGGATCTTTGAAAACAGTTACAAAAAAGTCCTGAAGCTTGGGATAGTCTGCCTTCCACCCTGGAAGCAGAGCCCTACTCTACCAAAGACTTAAAAGTCCTGAGATAGGCTGGGAAAATGAGCAAACAACAGAAACAAATTCTGATCATAGGAAATTACTATGGTGACAAGGAAGATCAGAACACACACTCAGAAGCAGAAAACAAAACCAAAGTTCCATCATCCAGAGACTCCAAGAATAATATGATTTGGTCTCAGGCCATGGGAGAGCTCACAAAAGACTTTGATAATCATGTAAGAGAGGTAGAAGAAAATGGGAAGAGAAATGAGAGTAATGCAAGAAAATCTTGAAAAAGGAATCAACAGCTTGCTAAATGAGACACCAAAAGTATTGAAGAAAATAGCTCCTTAAAAAACAGATGAGGTGGAGTGGCTAGGTGGTGCAGTGAGTAAGAGCACTGGGCCTAGAGTTGGGAGGACCTGGTATTGGTTCCAGCCTCAGATACTTAACATCCACACAAAAAAGAACTGGCCGTCTAACCTTGGGCAAGTTACATAACCCCAATTGCTTAAAAAAAACACAGAAGAGGCCAAGTGGTATGAGGTCCAAAAAGCCAACGAGGAGAAGAGCATGTTAAAAAAAAGAATTGGCTAAATGGAAAAAAGAGGCAAAAGAAAGTCACTGAGGAAAACAATTCCTTAAAAATTAGAATGTAGAAAATGGAAGGTACTAATTTTATGAGAAATCAAGAAACAATAAAACTAAACTAAACTAATGAAAAAAATAGAAGACTGTGAAATATTTCATTGGATAAACAACTTGACATGGAAAGTAGGTCCAGGAGAGAAGATGTAAAAAGAGCCTAGACATGATCTTTTGAGAAACTATCAAGGGAAACTGTGCTGATATCCTAGAACCAGAGGTTAAATAGAAATTGAAAGAATTTCCTGACCACCTCCTGAAAGAGATCCCAAAATGAAAATTCCTAGGGATATTATAGCCAAACTCCATAGCTCCCTGGTCAGGGAGGAAATATTGCAAGCAGCCAGAAATAAAAAAAATTCAAGTATAATGGAGCCACACTCAGGTTAACACAAAATTTAACAGCTTCTACATTAAAGAATTGGAGGGCTTGGAATATTATATTCTGAAGGGCAAAAGAACTAGGATTAAAACCAAGAATCACCTTCACAAGAAAACTTAGTATACTCCTTCAGGGGAAATACTGAACATTCAATGAAATATCAGACTTTTAAGCATTCTTGATGAAAATACCAGAGCTGAAAAGAAAATGTGACTTGCAAACACAAGACTCAAAAGAAGCATAAAAAACATCAACAGGAAAGGAAAATCATGAGGGCCTTAATAAGGTTAAACTCTTTACATTCTTATAGGGGAATATGATATTTGTAACTCATAACAACTTTCACCCTCTTTGGGTAATTAGAAAGAATATGTATATAGAAAGAGGGCACAGGTGTAAGTTGAATATGAAGAGATGATATATTAGGAAATGAAATTAAGGAGTGAAAGAGGAATGTGCTCAGAAAAAAAGGAAAGCAATAGGTAGAATAGGATAATTATCTCACATAAAAGATGCAAGAAAAGCATTTTTTTGCAGTGGTGGGGAAGATGGGGGAGTTAAAGGAGAGTGAATTAATCTTACTCTCATCAGAACTGGCTCAAAGAGGGAATAAGATACACTCTCAATTGGATATAGAAATCTATCTTACCCTACAGGAAAGTGGGGGGCAGGGGATAAGAGGAAGGGGTGGTAGAAGAGAGGGCAGATTAAGGAAGGTAGTAGTCAGAAGCAAAGCTCTTTTGAGACAGGACATGGTAATAGAGGAATGAGAATAGAATAAGCAAGGTGGGGGAATAGGATGGAGGGAAATACATTTAGCGATAGTAACTAGGGAAAAAATGAAGCAAATTTCTCTGATAAAGACCTCATTTCTCAAACATATAAAAGAGTGAGTAAAATTTATTTTAAAAAATGACAGCCATGGGGTGGCCAGGTAACACAGAGAGTAAGAGTACTGGCTCCAGTGTTGGGATGACCCGGGGATCGAATCCAGGCTCAGATACTTAGCACCACACCCAGAAATAACTGACTGTGTAACCTTGAGCAAGTTACATAACCCCAATTGCTTTAAAAAAAAAATGAGAGCCATGCCCCAATTGATAATTGATCAAAATTGATTAATCAAATAGATAAAAAATTGAACAGTTTTCAAATAATCAAAGTTATCTATATCCATGTTTAAAAAATGCTCTAATTCACTATTGATTGGATAAATGCAAATTAAAACAATTCTGAGGTATTACCTCATACATATTAGATTAACTAAAACTCAGAAAAGGAAAACGACAAAGTCAGAGGGGATGTGGGAAAAATGAGACATTAATGTAATGTTGATTGAATTTTGAACTGATTCAACCATTTTAAAGAGAAATTTGTAGCTATTCCCAAAGGCTTATAAAATCATGCATACCCTTTGACCTTGCGATACCACTACTAGGTCTGTATCCCAAAAGAGATTGGAAACAAAAAGGAAAAAAAAATTATAATAACACTTACCTCACAGGGTTATTGTGAGGACCAGGTGAGATATTATTTGTAAAGTATACAGCATAGTGCTTTGGAAACATAGTAGGTGTTTAATTGCAGTCTCTTCCCCTTTTTCCTTATCACTCTCTTTAATCTGATAGACTTTGCTAAGGAAACGGCTTATTGTGATTCCCTTCTCTCATGTTTTTGGGGAATAGGCAACAGTATAGGTTTCATCAAGGCACATTTTACAAATATAGGTTAAGTAACGTGCCCAGGATCCCACAGGGGGCAGAGCTATGATTAAAGCTCAGGTCACATCTAAGAAATCTTTACGTCCTTTCCAACAGGGTCACAAAGAGTTGTGTGTGACTCAACAACAACAACATTAAATAATGTCTGACGCCACGGTCATCTCTAGTTTTGTTATCCCATGGGTCTAGAATTTTTATCTTTTTTCCAGACACAGCTCACATGCTCCTTCTTCCAAAAGACCTTTCCAGATCCTCCCAGTTATTAGCTCCCCCTTGCCACTGCAATCATATTTTATTGCTTTGTAAATATTTAGAATCTATTTGCTATAATTTATATTGTGTCTATTCAATAGATTGTAAGCCCTTTGAAAGCAGGGATGGCTCCTTATGTTTCCTTAAGAGTATAACACTTTGCTGCGAGCATAAATGAATTATAAGTTTATTGGATTAATTTTTATATAGTCATCTTTCTGTATCTTCCAATTTTTCTATTATATCTATTCATATGGATCTTTCCATATTTTGTTTTATTATTTATATTTGTTATTTCTTAAGGGAACAAATATTGTCATATTCTGATATGCTGCAATTCTTTCATTCTCCAAAAAATGTTTTCTGGTGCCCCTTTCCATCAACCTCCAAACTACATTGATTGATTTCTGGCCATCATTGCTACCTCCTTCCAACCAGTACTTTACACTATGCCACTGCACCCCCCTTGGGCTCTGGTGGGTGAGTTTTCAGTTTATCTTTCTCAGTTCCAAGGTCCCATCTAAGTACTCAATCATCTCCAAACCCTGCTATTGAGGGAATATCACCCCCCCTCATTTCTACATCCTTTTTGTATATTGCCTTCTCTCATTTGAATGCAAATTCCTTGACTTCAGGTACAGTCTTGTTTGCTTGCATTTAGATACCCAGAACTTAGGACAATAACTTGGAATGGAATGACTATAAAGAGCCTTATGAGAGGTAAGGAGCCGTTTGCGAGAGCTAGAGATGAAAGATGACTTTTCAAACTTTTGGCTTCAGCTTCAAGATATCAGACATTCCATTCTAGCTTTTCTTCATATGACAAAAGGAAAAGCAAGACTCTGAAAGAATCTGACACTTAGAAGAGTTGGCATTACCTTTCCTGTTTCTATCTCCACCTTGCCACAATAGAGACTTTAGGATTCCCCTTGGGTGAGATCTGAGAATCTCTCTTTCTGTATCTTTGTCTGTCTGTCTGTCTGTCTCTTCTTACTCTGCACAGTCTTATCAGAGACTTGGTTTTTATTCTTCATTCTGCTAGCTAATCCTTATGACCTTAAGCCAGGCATTTTATCCTCATGGGCCTCAGTTTCCTCATCTGAAAAATAAACTAGAGGAAATAACCTCTAAAGACTCTTTGAACTCTGTGTCTATGATGTTCCAAAAACTATTTCAGAAGGGATAATAATAGTAATAGTAACTAGCATTCATATAAGACTTAAAGGTGTATAAAAACACTTTAAAGGTATTAGCTTATTTTTGCCTCATAAAAACCTGGGAGTTTGGTGCTCTTGTCCTCATTTTACAAATGAGGAAAAGAATGCTTGAAGAGGTCGTGATTTCCCTAGGATCATAAGACTAGGAAGTTTCTGACATTCAATTTGAACCCAGGTCTTTCAAGGTTCAGGGACAGTGCTAAATCAATTCATCCACCTAGCTGCTTCTATGAAGATAGAATGTTGAATAAAGTTCAATATTTTTTCCCATTATGAGTGGCTCTATTTGAAGCCATTGAAGAGAGAAAATGATCATTCAATGCCTGAAGTGATTTTCTTGCCAAAATACTTTGGAACTGATGATCTGTAAGCTCCTTAAGGATAGGGATAGTACCCATTTTCAGCTTTAACTCCCTAGTACAATGCCTTGCTCGGAGTAAGCATTTGCTATGTGTTTGTTGAATCAAAGACAATTGATTTTTAGCACTATCCACATTTAATTCTCTGGATACAGATATGAAATGTCAATAATGCTTTTTAAAGATGCTATTAAGGCAATAACTGAGTCATTTAGGATTCAAAATCCTTCAATATATGATCCATGACTTCCCACAATTCCATTTAGTAGATGTTTTAAGTACCTATTATGGACAAATCACTGTGCTAGGTGCTCAGGGTACAAAGACAAGAACTGAACACAACTCCTGTGCTCAAGGAACATGCATTCAAAGGGACTTGCCAAACACCCTACAGTAAATGTCAAAGCCAGGACCAAAATGGCTAGTGAGGGTCATTACCTAGCCCTCCAATATGGTTGTTGAGATTCGTTGTTTAGTGTTTTTTAAATCCCCTACTGAGGAGGAAAAGATATTTGTTATTTCCTAGATTATGGAGTCTGTTCTCCCTGTGGTCCTTAAGAAGAAAACAACAACAACAAAATATTTAGAAGAAGTAGTTCAAAGTTGCAATGCTATATTCTATTTCATTGCTACCTGGAAACAATAAAATACAGAAATGTATGCATTTCCCTTCTCAATGAATCATGGGTAAATCAGAAGATGCACAATCCTATTAATAATGCAAGGACATAATTGACTTGGCATATCTTCGTGACTAATATGGATGATGGACTCTGAAAAGTCAACATCAGTCTGGCAGGGATCTCTAAGGGACAGCTGACAACACTGACACAGAACCTAATTATTTGTGTTGTCAGCCATGACTTTTGTGCTATTTCAAGAAGCTATTCTCCTTAGGGAGAGCATTTATTCAGTATCATCTGGAATTCAGAAAGGTAAAAATAGCCCTCTTACACTTCAGTAATTCAAGAAAAAATAAAGGTAGTGGGGAGTGACCCAAGTGACAGAATAGAATAAAACAATTCTCAGTATGCGAGCCATTTGGGAGTATCAGCATAAGCTGAGCAGAACACATTAACCTGTCTCTCTGAGAAGATATCTGAGAGTAACAATATGGAGGCTCAGGAAACAATCAGAGGACATGAAGCAAAAGTAGAGAAGCCAATGATGTCTTCACTTACATTGAGACTTGTCCTTCCTCTTCCCTCCTTCCCTTTCCTTCCTTCCTTCCTTCCTTCCTTCCTTCCTTCCTTCCTTCCTTCCTTCCTTCCTTCCTCCCTCTCTTACTTCCTTTTTTTCTTTCTATCTTTGTTTCCCTCTTCCTTCCTGTTTCCTCTCTCCTTTTTTTGTATCCCCTCCTTTACATCTTCCTACCTATAATCCTTTTTTTCTCTTCCTGTGTCTCTTCTTCTCCTTCTCCTCCTCCTCCTTTTCCTCCTCCTTCTCCTCCTCCTTCTCTCTACTCCCTTTCCTTCATGTTCTCATTATGCTCTTTGTGGTTCTGCTTGCTTCACTTTGTAACAGTCCCATAAGCATATATATGTATGTATATATGTATATATATATATATATCACTTTCACCAATATTAGTCAGTATTGCATTGGAAATCCAATAATAGCAATAAGAGAAGGAAAAGAAATAGAAGGAATCTGAATAATAAATACAGTAAAAAAAAACTGTCTGATTTTTGCAGAAGAAATGATGATACACTTGGAAAATTCCCAAGATTGAACTAAAAAGTTAGTTGAAACAATTAATAATTTTAGCAAAGAAGTAGGATATAAAGTAAATCCTCACCTTCTTTCTTAAGTCACAATGATATTGCATTACATTTTTACTATGATTTATATAGACATTCCCCCCCAAATGAGATCACTTTATAGTCCTTCCCTAGCAGAGAAAAATACAATTACTAATACTCTTATATAGAATGAATGTGGACTCTTTTGACATTTTTGGGCTATTTCTACCTAGCAGTGGGATCTCTGAGCCATTTTGGACTAGCCATTTTAGCCTCTTTAACAGTATAATTACAAATTACTTTTCAAAATGATAAGACCAATTTGTAACTGTGCTAACAGTAGCTTAAGGTGTCTATTTTTCCAGAAGACTTCAATATTGATGATTATTTTTCTTTATTTTAACCAATTTATTGGGTTCAAGAGTTGTTTTAATGTATATTGAATATATTATTATCAAATTGGAACAACCTTATATGATTTCCGTGGAACCAGATTTCAAATGTCCTAAAAGAATATGTAGTATATCTTGATTCTTGAATCTGTGTAGAATAAGTAATCCTAGGAGGGATTATAATGAAATATTTAAGAATGGCAACCTTAAGCTAAAAAAGGAAAAAAAAATAGAAGTTCTCTGAAGAGAACAATATGGATGCACAGTTAACTCTCAAATTAGAATTTTTTAAAAAAGATAGCTTGTATGGAAGGAAGGGCAGATAATGAAAACTGAGCAATAAAAGCATGTCTCTGTTCCTTAAAATTAGTGATAGGAGTAATGAAGCTCAAAATAGCTGACGCTAGTGAAGAAAACTACAGAGAAGAAAGTGTGTGATTTAAAGTATCTTAGAAGAACATATAAGAATAGAATGTGACAGGATAACTTCATACTGTGATTAGCTAATTAAAACTCTCAAGAGAGGTGTATGTTTCATAATTCTTATTTTATTTTATGTTAAGTACAATAGGCTTTACTGTGGAAACCATGGCACAAAATGGATAATAAATAGTGGATACCCAATATCAATTATTATATAGAAAGAACCCACTTTGTGCTCACAATGAATTCAACCAAATTTTGTATATTGTCACAAATGGCTGATATGTTTGCTGAAAAACTATCAATGGTATTTGAAAAACTGAAGTGAATTGCTGAGGTACAATAGGAATAAAACAGAACAAATCTCTCTATCCATCTATGTCTCTGTCTCTGTTTCTTGCTATCTCTATATGTCTCTGTCTCTGTTGAGAGAGAGAGAAACAGAGAGAGAGAGAGAGACAGAGAGAGAGAGAGACAGAGAGAGAGAGACAGGGAGAGACAGAGACAGAGACACAGAGACAAAAAGAGACAGAGGGAGTCAGAGGGACAAAGATACTGTCTCTTTGTGTGTTTCTGTATTTTGTCTCTGTGTCTCTGTCAAAAGAGACAGACCGATGACAGAGACAGAGAGAGAAGCAAAGCCAGACAGACATACAGAGAAACAGAAATACATAGAGACAGAGAGAATCACATTCACAAACAACTACAATATATTTGACTTAAATTCTACATAAAATTTTGATAACATCCCTGATGGAGTGATTAATCAACAATAAAGAAGGAAGCAATTTTCCAGATGATCAAGCAGCTTCCTCAAGAACAGGTCCTGTTATACTAATTTTACTTTCTTTTTCTTGATAAAGTTAATACATTTGTAGATCATGGGAATGCTGTAGAAAACATATAACTGGATTTTAGCAGATCAATAAAATGCAGAAACAGAGATCAATGGTAAATATTTCAATGATGTAAATTTTAGCATGACATCAAAGAAAAGAAAAACAAAACAAACTTCCTAGTAATTGGAAGTACTAAAAAGTGAAATGGGCTTCCTTTGAGAATTGGTAGGATTTGCCTCTGTGAAGGTCCTTAAATAGAATCTGAATTTATTTTCTAGAAAAATTATAGCAGGGATTCCTTTTCTGGTACAGGTTGTACTATGAGATGACCACTCAGATTCTTTCGAATTCTAAAATCCTGGATGATTGATTCTATGTGAGATTTAAGCCCTCACATCTAGAGAAGAAATAAGAAATCATTACAGTGTCTGAGATATGGTCCTGATAACAAAGGCTTCATTTCATATCACCCTAAGTATTTTGAGTAGGAAACAGAGAATGGGATTTCTTTAATTGGGAGAACTGATATGTTTCTGATGTTTCTCTGGAGCCACTTTACATGGTACGTAAATATTTTACTCTTATTGTTCTATGAATTTAAATTAGGATATCTCACACTCTACAAACAATAAAAGTGAGAGTATATTCCTGGTTGTACACTGTAGCTCTTTGATAATAAATGATAGCTAAGTAGCCCACTTGATGCTTCTTAAAGCTATGGAAATTGATGTGCAGTTGTAAACTGGTCACAAATACACATACAAATATATGTGTAAGTCCATATCTATCCATCTATCTATATCTATCTATCCACACAAAAACATACACATATCCATTTTTTCCTTGACAAATTCAAGACTGTGCTCAACATCTCTCCATGAAGATAACAATATGACCATCTACATGGAACCAAGAACATTTGACTATTATTGACAAAAGTTTTCAAAAATGTCACTAAAATTAATTAATGGAGTCAGTAGAGAGGAATCTATGTATGTAGTTTCATACTGTCAGAAGTTTAGCCACAACTTTGGTTTTCCTTTGGTCTATGCTAAGAGCAGTTAGGTTTAAAAACTTTATGTGCTATATATATATGCATATCTATATATGTATCTAAATATCTGCATCTATAACTATCTATGTATCTATAAATCTCTCTTTGTATATATATATATATATATATATATATGTGTGTGTGTGTGTGTGTGTGTGTGTGTGTGTGTGTATTATATAGTACCATGCACCATTCTAGAACACTGTGTTTCATTTTTGAATGTTGCATTTCCTCTGTGGAAACTTTTCCTCTTTAGTCTATTATTTAAATCAAATTGTTAATTAAACAGTTTAATGAAATCTCCAATTTTTGAAATTTGTCTAAGTGTAACCCATATATGCTTTTATTCTCAAAGCTAAACTGACCCTGAAGCAGTGTAATTTCGCATTTGCTGTTGGTAGAACCCAAATATATTTTCAAAAGAATCTTAAAATCATCAGTTTTAATTCCAATTCTTGAAAATCACATGATAACTTTTTTTGGAAAAAAATCCTTTTCCTCACTTTCCTCATCTCTCATTTACTTCTCAACTACTTGAAATCTGGCTTTTGATTCCACCTTTCAAATAAAATTGTTATCTCTAAGGTTGCCAAAGATCTCCTAATCACTAAGTGTTGGTCTTTTTTTTTCAGTATCCATTCTAGGTATCCTATATGCAGATTTTAATTGAATGCATTATCCACTCTCATGTTTATTTCTTCTTTCATAAATTCTTTGAACCTGTTCTCTTGGTTACCCTCATGCTAGTCTTAATGCTCCTTCTTATTCTACTGTATTGTCATACTCTCTTACTGTGTGAGCAACCAACAAGATTCCATGCATCTTGAGTTCTCTATTCTATACTCTCTTTTCTCTCTGTCTCTCTGCCTCTCTGTCCTTGTCTGTCTGTCTGTCTGTCTCTCTCTCTCCCTGACTGTCTCTGTTCCTCTCCTCCTGTCCTCTCCTCCCATCTCCTCTCCTCTCCTCTGTTGCTATCTCTTACATCCATCATCTATATCGTTACCAATGTGATCTTCCCAAAGCATAGGAACGACCATGACCGTGACCATGTATTTCTCTTGTTTAATGATCTCCATTAGCTCCTTTTACCTCTGATTAAATATAAATTATTTTACATAGCTTTAAAAATTTTTAAATCTTGACTTCAACCTACTTTTTAAAGGCTTACTATTTTTATCTTTATAGACTTCAACTGACTTCCTTACAATTTCTCACATTTGAAACTTCATCTATCATTTGTGTCTTCACAAAGGCTCTTCTCCCCCCCAAAAAAAAAAACTGTAATACATGTCTTCTTTACTCACACCCTATGGAATCCTTACTTTCTTTCCAATCTCAGCTCAAACATCACTGTTTAAATAGTTCTTTTTTTGACTAATCACCCAGATGGTAGTGCATCCCCAATGTTGCTCTGTATTTGTTCTGTCCGCACCCCCCCCATATACCAATATATGTTTATGTTCCCTCCCCCAATAATATTTAAACCCTTAAGGACAAGGATTTCATTTTTTTTGTCTTTAATTTCCCAGCAGTTACTACAGCACCAGACAGAAAGTGTACACAAATTAAATGGATTCAATAATCAGGTAATTCATGATTGTATGCATCTAGCCCCAATCTCTCTCCTGAACGTCAGTCTTGTATTACCAACTACCTGCTGGACTACTGCACCTGAATATTTCATAGGTGTTAGAAAGTCAACACAGCAAAGATAGAGCTAATTTTATTTCTCTCTAAACTCCCATATTTCTATAGAGGTTAGCACCATGCTTACACTTAACTCTTGGCAAAAGTTGTTCTCTGATGCTTGTTTCTCTCTCACCTCCTATAACCAGTTGCCAGGTTTTCTTAATTAACATTCCACAACACCTCTAGCATCAAATACCTTTTCTCCATTTAAACAACCACAACCCTAATTTGAGCTTTCATTATATTCTACTCTTTGAATTACATATATATATTATACACATATAATATATATTATATATCCACATATATATATCACAATATATTTCATTATATTCTACTCTAGCAACACTATCACAGTTGCCTCGTAATTGTCCTTCTTGCTTCAATTAATCACTCTCTCCAATACATCATCCACACACCAATCAAATTATTATATATAAATCATATTTTCCAAGTGACTTCTGATAAAAAATCACAATGGATTTCCATTCCCTCACAAATAAAATACAAACATTGACTGCTATTTAAATCCTTCTATGATCTGACTCCCATATCTCTTTCTAAAAGTATTTGTTTTTATGCCCCTTCATGTACTTATCAATTCTTTCAAATTGTAGTGAAAGTTGGTTCCCATAAATCATACTTAATCTCTTGAGATTTCTTAACCATCTTCTTGCCTCCCACTCTCTAATCTCTGCCTCTATTACATCATGACCCTTAAATTTAATTGGAAAACATTTCACTGTATTTTGTCTAATTCAGGCTACAATGATATTCCTCAGCCATCTCTAAGTCACCTTGCTACTTCCTCCAAACTTTCTTTGTATCTCTAAGTTTTGAAATCTGTTATCATATGGGAATTATCACCCCTATAAAAAGACATCAATCAATTTTCCATCCTCTATCTTGCTTGTATAAAATGCTCTTACCTTGTCACTAATTACCTATGGTATTCTATCTATCTATCTATCTATCTATCTATCTATCTATCTATCTATCTATCTATCTATCTATCGATCTATACCTATCTATCTATCTACACATAAAACAGACTTCCTGGCATGTAGTAAGAACATATATTCCCTTCATTCATTCGTTCATGTAGCCTACTTCCATGACTTTGTACAAACTGTTCTTAATTTAAACATACACTCTCCCTTAGAAAATTCTGCATTTTCTCCTTTTTTTACAAGCATTTATTTTTTAAAACAAATTTTATGTTTATTTTTAATTTACATCATTCATTTCCACAGGATTTTGAGTTACAAATTTTCTCCCCGTCTTTCCCCTACCCATCACTGAAAAACAGCGATCCTACTGTATGTCCCCTCCCCCTATCTGTTCTCTCCTATATCTTCCCCAATTCCCTCTCTGGCTTTCTAGGAGGGCAAGATGTATCTATATACTCCAGTGCCTGTATATACTATTTCCCAGTTGCATGTAAAATATATATATATATATATGTATATGTATGTGGGTATGTATGTATTTTAAACGTTTGATTTTTAAACTTAGATTGCACATTCTTTCCCTTCCTCTCTTATCACCCACCCTTACTGGGAAGATAAGCAATTCAATATAGATTGTACATGTGTAGCTATGCAAAACATTACCATAGTGGATATATTGTGAAAGATTGACTATATTTCCCTCCAACCTCTGCCGACCCCCACTTGTTCTATTATCTACTTTGACAATGTCCCTTTTCAAGTGTGCGCTTCCAACTTCCCTCACCCCCCCAAACTTCCCTCCCATCCATCAGCCCTCTCTTATCCCTTTCCCCCTACTCTCTTCTAGGGTGAGATACCCTATTTTGTGTATATATCATTGCTTCGCTAAGGCAAATTCAATGAGAATAAGATTGACCCATTCCCTTTTACCTTCCCATTCTTCCCCTCCATTGTAACAGTTTTCCCCTGCCTCTTCTATATGGGATAATTTACAACATTCTGTCTCTCTCCATCTCCTCTCATTATAGCCCTCTCTCACCTCCCAAATTCATGTTTTATGTATTATTCCTTCTTGTTCAATTGGTCCTGTGCCCTCTGTCTATTTATATGGGTACACATATATGCACACACTCACATATGTATTCATATGCCCTTATACCCTCCTATATATATATATATATATATATATATATATATATATATATATATCCCCTTCAACTATTCTCATACTGAGAAAAGTTTCATAATTATCATTTTTCCATGCAGGAATATAAATAATTCAACTCTGATAAGTTCCTTATGATTTCTTTTCACTGGTTACTTTTTCATGCTTCTCATGCTTCTTGTATCTGAATGTCAAATTTTCTATTCAACTCTGGTGTTTCTTCAAGAGCTCTTGAAAGTCCTCAATTCCATTGAATGACCATATTTTCCCCTGAAATATGATACTAAGTTTTGCTGGATAGGTGATTCTTGGTTTTAATCCCAGCTCCTTTGACCTCTGGAATATCATATTCCAAGTCCTTCAATCCTTCAATTTAGAAGTGGCCAAATCCAGTGTTATCCTGATTGTGTTTCCACAATATTCAAATTGCTTCTTCTTGGCTGCTTGCAACATTTTCTCTTTGATCTGGGAATTCTGGAACATGGCTGTAATATTCCTAGGAGTTTTCTTTTTGTGATGTTTTTCAAGAGGTGATCGTTGGATTCTTTCAACCTCTGTTTTGCCCTCTGGTTCTAAAACATCAGGGCAATTTTCCTTGAGAATTTCTTGAAGGATGATTTCTGGGTTCTTAATTTTTTTGATCATGGCTTTCAGGTAGTCCAATTATTTTTAAATAATTTCTCCTGGATCTATTTTCCAGGTCAGTGTTTTTTGCAATGAGATATTTCACATTGCCTTCTATTTTTTCTTTTGTTTGGATCTGTTTGATAGTTTTTTCGATTTCTCATAAATTCACTAGCTTCCAATTACTCCAATCTAATGCTGAAGATATGATTCTCTTCAGTGAGCTTTGGAGATTTTTTTTCCTTCTGGCAAATTTCGCTTTTTAAGGCATTCTTTTCCTCATTGGATTTTTGAGCCTCTTTTGCCATTTGAGTTAGTCTATTTTTCAAGGTGTTATTATCTTTAATCTTCTTGTTGACTCTCATTTCATAATTTTCTTACATCATTCTCATTTATCTTCCCAATTTTTCCTCCAATACTCTTATTTGGCTTTGAAAATTCTTCTTAAGTTCCTCTATGGCACAGAAGCAGCTTATTTTTTTTTTCTTAGAAGCTTTTGATGCAGGAGTTCTGACTTTGCTGTCTTCCTCCTGTTCCATGCTTTGATCCTTTTTGTCCCCAAAAAAGAAATCCAAAGTCGGACCACTGTGTGTGCCTTGCTTCCCTTTCTTGCTCATGTTTGGAGCTTTTCCCCACACTAGAACTCTGCTATCAGAAAGGGGAGCTTTGTCCCAATAGATGGTGGTTTCTCATCTCTTGGAGCTATTAGCCAGTTGCTCTCTTTGAAGACTCCACATGCTCTCGCACACTTTTCATGCACCCAATACCTCCACCCCAGACAGTGATCTAGATCCAAGCAGATTAAAGCAAGAGAGATTACCCTCAGATTAAATGCTTGCTCCCCCTACAATCTTCAGTCCTAGAGCTCTGAAGCAGCCTTGTGGTAGTGTCTGGATGGCTGCAATGCCTCAGTTGCTTCTCTCCCTGAGGGCAAAAGCTGGACTGCACTCCCAAACTCCCAGGTTCCAACTGACTTCTCACTTTGTCCTCAGAATCCATGGGTTGATAATTCTGGAAACTTCCATGGCTGCTGGTGATCTGAAGTCCCTCCAGCCAGAGGTTGGTTGTGGCCACCCTGAGGCAAAAACCTCAGGCTCATGTGGGGTAGGCTTGGCTCCCAGAGTGTTTTGCTAGCCCCTTTCTGCTGGCCTGCTGGACTGTCTTCAGTGGAAGGTTAGCTTCTCTATGTCATTTTGTGGGTTCTGTAGCTCCAAAGTTTTTTCAGAGTCATTTTTAAAAATTTTTTTAAATGCTTTATTAACTTCTGATTTACATCATTCATTTCCACCAGATTTTGAGTTATGAATTTTCTCCCCGTTTTTCCCCCACCATCCCCCCAAAACAGCAGGCCCACAGGATATCCCCACCTCCAATCTGCTCTCTCCCATATTTTCTCCCATACACATTTTGACTTTTCCAGCGGATCTCTATGCCTCAGTGCCTGTATATCTTATTTCTTAATTACATGTAAGATGGTATTAATAATAGTATACACACACACACACACACACATATATATGTATATTTGAATATTTGATTTTAAAACTTTAAATTCCAGATTCATTCCCTTCCCCCCACCACCCACCCCCACTGGGGAGACAAGCAGTTCAATATAGGTTGTACATGTTCGGCTAATGCAAAACACTAACATAGTAGATATATTATAAAAGACTGACTATATTTCCCTCCCTCCTATCCCACCTCCCACTTGTTATATTCTCTAGTTTGATCCTTTTCAAAAGTGAGTGCTTCCAATTTCCCTCCTCCCCAGCCTGCTCTCCCTTCCATCATCCCCCCTCTCATCCCCTTCCCCCCCCATTCTCCTGGAGGGTGAGATCCCCTAGTTAGTGTGTATTTCCCTCCCTCCTCAAGCCAGATTCAATAGGAATAAGGTTGACCCATTCCCTTTTGCCTTCCTATTCTTCCCCTGCATTGTAACCATTTTCCCTTGCCTCTTTTGTATGAGATAGTTTACCCCAATCTGTCTCTCCCAATCTCCTCTCATTATATTTATCTCACCTCTTAATTTCACCTTTTAAGTATCATCCCTTACTGTTAAATTGGTCCTGTGCCCATCTATGTATACCTGTAAACGTATATACACACATTCACATATGTATTCATATGCCCGCATACCCTCATATAAAGACATATATATATATTTCTAATCCCTTTAACTACTGAGAAAAGTTTCATAAGTTACAATTATTGTTTTTCCATGTAGGAATGTTAATAGTTCAACTTTGATAAGTTCCTTATGATTTCTTTTCCCTGTTTAGCTTCTCATGCTTCTCTTGCTTCTTGTATCTGAATGTCAAATTTTCTATTCAACTCTGGTTTTTTCATCAAGAATGCTTGAAAGTCCTGTATTCCACTGAATGATCATATTTTCCCCTGAAACATGATACTCAGTTTTGTTGGATAGGTGACTCTTGGTTTTAATCCCAGCTCCCTTGACCTCTGGAATATCAAATTTCATACCCTTCGATCCCTCAGTGTAGAAGCTGCCAGATCCTGGGTTATCCTGATTGTGTTTCCACAATATTCAAATTGTTTCTTTCTTGCTGCTTGTAATATTCTCTCCTTAATCTGGGAATTCCACAACCTGGCTAAAATATTCCTAGGAGTTTTCTTTTTGGGATCTTTTTCAGGAGGTGATTGGTGGATTCTTTCAACCTCTATTTTACCCTCTGGTTCTAAAACATCATGGCAGTTTTTTTTGAGAACTTCCTGGAGGATGATTTCTAGGTTCTTACTTTGGTCATGGCTTTCAGGTAGTCCAATAATTTTTAAATTATCTCTCCTGGATCTATTTTCCATTACACATTTCCAATACACATTGCCTTCTATTCTTTCATTTGTTTGGATCTGTTTAACAGCATCTTGATTTCTCATAAAGTCATTAGCTTCCATTTCCTCCAATCTAATTCTGAAGCAATGATTCTCCTCAGTGAGCTTTTGAGATTCTTTTTCCATCTGGCAAATTCGACGTTTTAAGGAATTCTTCTCCTCATTGCCTTTTTGAGCCTCCTTTGCCATTTGAGTCAGTCTCTTTTTTTAGGTATTATTTTCTTCAGTCAGGCTGTTGACTCTCATTTCATAATTTTCTTGCATTGTTCTCATTTCTCTTCCCAATTTTTCCTCCACTTCTCTTATCTGCTTCTTTAGGTCCTCTATGGCCTGTAACCAGCTTGTATTTTCCTTTGAAGCTTTTGGTGTAGGAGTTCTGACTTCACTGTTTTCCTCCTCTTCCATGCCTTGCTCCTTCTTATCCCCAAAATAGGAGTGTAATGTTGGAATCTTTTGTCTGCTTTGTTTCCTTTGCCTGCTCATTTTGCCTTTTGGGCTTTTTGCCACAGTAGGACTCTGCCACCAGACAGGGGACTTTTCATCCCAAATGCTGGGGTTTTCTCAGCTGCCGGAGGTTTTAGATGGGTGCCCTCTCTGAGGTCTCCACACGCTCTGGCAAGCTGGACACACACCCCAGGACCTCCACCCTAGACTGCAATCCAGATCCAAGCAGGTTAAAGCAAGAGTGATTACTCCTCAGACTGGTGCTTGGTCCCCCTACACTCTGCAGGCCAGGAGCTGAAGCCGCCATGTGGCTCTGGCAGGCCATGCTGGCATCTCAGTGGTTTCTCGCCCTGGAGGTAAAAGCCATGCACTCCCACTTGCTGGGTCCCAAAGTCCAGACTGCACTGGCCTCTCACCTTGTCCTTTGCATCTATGTATTGATAAATCTGGAAATGGCCACAGCTGCTGCTGATCTGGAGTCCCTCTGCCTGGCAGCTGGTCAGGCCCACCCAGGGGCTAAAGCCTCAGCGTGGTGCTGGGCTCGGCTCCCAGAGTGCTGCACTGGCCGATTCCTGCCGGCCTGCCGGGCTGTCCTCAACAGGAGGTTAGCTTCTCTGTGTCATTTTGTGGGTTCTGCAGCTCCAAAGTTTGTTTAGAGTCCCCTTTTTACATGTTTTGGGGAGGGTGGAAGCCGGAGCCCTGGGAAGGTCATGCTTCTGCTCCGCCATCTTGGCTCCGCCTCCCCAGAGTCATTTTTAAATGAATTGGAGGAGGTGGGAGCAGGAGCCTTGTGGAAGTCTTATTCCTTCTCTGCCATCTTGACCCCAGCCTTCCTCCCAAATCTGTCTTAAGCTCCTCTATGGTCTGTAACTATTTCATATTTTTCTGGGAAGCTTTATGTGTAGGAATTCTGACTTAGTTATCTTCCTCCTGTTCCATGATTTGATCCTTTTTGCCCCCCAAAAAGGAATCCAAATTCTGATTGCTTTGCTTCCTCATGTTGCCCAATTACTCGACTTTTGAGCTTTTTTCTACAGTAGAACTCTGTTTCCAAAGAAGAGAGATTTGCCCATATTGCTGGGGTTTTCACAGCTGCTGGAGCTATTAGTTGACTTCCCTCCCTGAAGCCTCCAATGCCTCTGGTCACCCACCCCAGGACCTCCACCCTAGACAGTAATCCAGATCCAAACAGGTTAAAGAAAGAGCAATTAGTCCTCGAAATGATTTGTTGGTACTCCTATAATTTGCAGGCTAGGAGCTCTGAAGCAACCACATGTGGTGGCTGCCATGCCTCAAGCATTTCCCCCTCTTGGGGCAGAGCCTGTACCAAGTTACTAGATCCCCTGTTCCCAAAGACCACACTGACCTCTCATTTTGTCTTTGGCATTTATAGATTGATAATTCTGGAAACCAGCCCAGCTGCTGGTGAATGACTCTTCCAGAGTCCCTTAAGCCACGGCTGGTCAGGCCGCCTTGAGCTTAAATCTCTGGGGTCATGTGGGGATGGACTCTGCTCCCAGCATACTGCAACTGCTGGTCTGCTTAGATGTCTTCATCAGGAGGTTTGTTCTCTCTGTCACTTTGTGGGTTTTTTAGCTTTAAAGTTTGTGTAGAGCCATTTTTTATAGGCATTTGAGGTGGGTATGGGGGAGCACAGGGAGTCTCCTGTTTCTATGCTGCCATATTGGCTCCTCCCCATCCTGAGCCTTTAAATCCCTCCAAAGTCTGACTTCAGCCTATCTTTTACCATTCATTTTCTTCTTCATCTGCCTTTTACTTCCTGAAACTTTCTCCTGTCTCCTTCCCCTCTGCCAGTTGTAAAGGATGTCTGCTCCCCTGAAATTATTTTGTAAATAAATTAAATTTGTAGTCCTATACATATGTAATATTTTTAATTGGGCATCAGTTCCTTGAAGTTATGTTTAAAAGAATTCTATCTTGGGGTGGCCAGGTAGCACAGTGAGTAAGAGCACCAGCTCCAGTGTCAGGATTGACCTGGATATCGAATCCTGGGCTCAGACACTTAGCACCCACCCAGAAACACCTGGCTGTGTAACCTTGAGCAAGTTACTTAACCCCAATTGCTTAGGGGCGGCCAGGTGGCTCAGCGAGTAAGAGCACCGGCTCCAGTGTTGGGATGACCTGGAGATCAAATCCTGGGCTCAGGCACTCAGCACCACACCTAGAAATAACTGGCCGTGGAACCTTGAGCAAGTTACTTAACCCCGATTGCTTAAAAAAAAAAGAATTCTGTCCTAAAATGGTAGAATAGAAGCACAAACTTGTTGTGGGCTCCCCTCCAATCACTTCCAACACATGTAAAAAAAGTGACTTTAAAAAACTTTAGAGCTACAGAACCCTCAAAGAGACAAAAACAAACCTCCTGCTGAATGAAGCCTATCATGTTGACAGGAAGGATCTATTATACCAGGCTGGCAATTGAGCAAAGTGCCATGTGAGCCATGTTGTTCCTGGTCCCAGGGAAGCCTTGACCAGTGGCAGGCCAAGAGAAGACTTCAGGAGAGAGAATCACCAGCGGCTGTGGCACTTTCCAGAATTATCAACCCATAAATGCCAAAAAGAAAATAAAAGGTAAGTGTAGAACTCTGGGGGAAGAGGGGGATTGAGACTGCTGTCAGACCCCTGCCCTTGGGGAGAGAAGTTGGGGAGGCAAAGTGGCCCTGTGGCCTGACTGTTTCAGGAGTTTGTTGCTTGCAGATTGTAGGGGGACAAAGTGACCATTCAGAGGGTAATCTCTCTTGCTTTAACCTTCTTGGATCTGGATTATGGGCTTGGGTGGTGGTCCTGGATTGTGTGACCAGTGAGCCAGAACTTGTGGTGTCTGTAGAGAGGGGCCCCAACCAATAGCTCCAGTGGTTGTGAAAACCCCAGTGATTGGGGATGAAGAGCTCTCCATTCTTCAAGCAGAGTGCTACTGTGGCAAAGTGCTCAAAAGGCAAGTAATTGACTTCCAAGATGAACAAGCCCAGGAAATATAATCAAACCATAGATTCCCTTTTTTGGGGACAAAAAAGATCAAGGCACGGAATGTGAGGAAGACAATAAAGTCAGAACTCTTCCATCAAAAACAGTGAGGAAAAATGTGAACTGGGTACAGGACATGGAGGATCTCAAGAAGGATTTTGAAAATCAAGTAAGAGAGGTGGAGGAAAAACTGGGAAGAGAAATGAGAATGATGCAAAAAAAAAATAATGAAAAGTGAGTTAACAGCCTGCTAAAGGAGATGCAAGAATACAGTGCAGAAAATAACACCTTAAAAGGTAGACTAACTGAAATGGCAAAAGAGCATTTGAAAGCTATCTGAAGAGAATATCTCCTTCAAAATTAGATTGGAACAATTGGAAGCTAATGACTTGATCAAAATCAAGATATTATAAAAGAGATCCAAAGAAATGAACAAATAGAAGACAATGTGAAATATCTCATTGGAAAAATCACTGACCTAGAAAATAGATCTAGGAGAAATAATTTAAAAATTATTGGACTACCTGAAAGCCATGATTAAAAAAAGATCCTAGATGCCATATTTCAAGTAATTATCAAGCACAATTGCTCTGATATTCTTGGACCAGAGGGCAAAATGGTAATTGAAAAAAATTCACCTATCACTTCTTGAAAAAGACCCTGACAAGAAAACTCCTAGGAATATTATAGCCAAATTCCAAAGTTCCTAGGTCCAGGAGAAACTACTGCAAGCACTCAAGAAGAAACAATTTGAGTGTTGTGGAAACATAATTAGGATAACACAAGACCTAGCAGCTTCTACATTAAGGTATCAAAGGGCTTGGAATATGATATTCTGAAGGTCAAAGGAGCTAGGACTAAAACTAAGAATCATCTACCCAGCAAAACTGAGTATAATGCTACAGGGGGAAATATGGTAATTCAATGAATTGAATAGACATTGAATGTAATGTCTTGATGAAAAAAACAGTGCTGAATAGGAAATTTGACTTTCAAATGCGAGAAGCATAAGAATGTAACCAGGAAAAAGAAATCATAAGGAACTTATTAAAGTGGAACTATTTACATTCCTACATCAAAAAAATGATCATTGTAACTCATTAGACTGTTCTCAATATGAAGATAGTTGAAGGGAATATGTGTGTGTGTATGTATGTATAGGAGGGTGTACCTGTATATAAATATAGGTGAGTGTTGGCATATGTATCTTCATATATACCTAGAGGGCACAGGATGATTTGAATATGAAGAGATTATAGGTAAAAAATAAAATTAAGAGGTGAGAGAAGGATTTATTGGAAGAAGGAGAAAGGAAGAGATAGATTAGTGTAAATTATCTCATATAAAAGAGACAAGAGAAAACTTAAAATGGAGGGGAAGAGCAGGAAGGTGAAAGGAAATGGGTCAACCTTACTCTCATTGAATTTGGCTTAAGGAGGGAATAACATACACAAAAAATTGGGGATCTCATCCTACAAGAAAGTGGGGGGGGAAGATAGAAGGGAGGGCAGATTAGGAGATTGGATAGTTAGAAGCAAACAGTTTTGAAAATGGATAGGGTCAAGGGAGAACATGAAATAAGTGGGGGGGCAGGATATGATGGAGGAAAATATAGCTGGTATTCCACAATATGACAACTATGGAAATGATTTGGGTAACTGCACATGTACCACCTATATTATTGAGTTCCTTGTCTTCCCAGTGGGGGTGAATGAGGAGGGAGGAAGGGGAAAAATCTGGAACTCAAAGTTTTAAAAACAAATGTTTTTAAAAATGTCTTTTTTTACATGCAACTGGGAAATAAGATGCACAGGCACTAGGGTATAGAGGTCTGTCTTGCCCTGCTAGAAAGTTAAGGAGGTGATGGAGGAGGATATAGGGGAGAACGGATTGGGGGAAAGGGTTTTCTGTGGGCTTGCTAGGGTAGGGGAATGATGGGGAGATGTAATAGTAATGGCATTTAAAGATTCTCCTGTATTGGCTTGGTTTTTGGTTTGATTGTGTTAAAACCCAGAGCTTGTTAATCCCACTTGTGGGATGGACTTGTTGGCGTGAAAAGAGAGTGCTGAACTGGGAGGAGCTGGTGATGTAGATTTGGAGAGACACAAGAGAGATGCAGAAGAACTTTTTAGAAGAAGCACTTTTGGAGGCAGAGAGAGACTGAGAGGATTGCTGAGGGCCACCTTGAATTGCCCAGGACTTTTGAGACCTGCCACCAAGAGCTGCCAAGGACTGAGGAGACATGGCTGTTATGCTGGTACTTTGTCTGTCTGTTTTTATGTTGTTTTGCCAGATTTGTCCACTGGTGAAGGACAGTGCTGTTGTTGCAGAAGCCTTAGAACCTTGCTGTTGGTTCTGAAGCCCTGAAGAAGGATTTTCTTGTTGTATGTTTACAGAAATCCTGGAAGAGGGTTTTGCTAATGTTTTCAGGGGTCCTAGGACTGTTCTGCAGACAGAGAATGAATTAATGAAGAGACTGGCAATGTATCTTGTGGCCTTGCTAAGCTTTGTCTCCCCAGGAACAAAGATTGCTGAGAACTTGCCTGGCATCAATATGAAGAAAAGACCTCTATTTAGGTATTAAGTGCTGGGCTTAAACTTGTTGTAACTCTGAGGTAGATTCAATTGTGATCCAGGGGTGGGGAACTTTTGACCTTTTTGTGTTCTACGATTGAACAAATGAATGTTCTTTACTTATGATTGGAAACTAATCTCCACTTGAGAAGAGGGGCTTTGTGATGGACTAAATGAAGGTATAGACTAGGGGTGGAGTAGTATTTAGAACAGGGACTTTTTAATTGATTGAATGAATGGAAGGTCCTGGGGTGGGGTAGTACTTGAATATTATTTAATCACACTTAGTAAATGCTGTATTTTGAATGATGTCATATTTTGATCTTCTCTGTTCTTAATTTGTCACTGAATAAAATGGAGAGCACCTATGCTGGTATTCTGAACCTTGGGAAATTGCCTTTGCTTGGCATTACATTACAGGAGAATAATTGGATCTCAAAATCTTGTGGAAATGAATGATGAGAACTAAAATAAATAAATTTTTAAAAATGATATTAAGAATAAGAAAAAAATTCCATCCTGTCATCTGCAATACTTTATACAATCTCTACAAAGAAGGCTTAAAAAAAAGAAAACCCAGGAGGAAATACTTTGAGTCTTCACATTCTATTTAATTTGCCCTGAAAAGGGTCTTGTTTATATCCTGGCTCTTTAGTTGCTTTTTATGTGATTACGAACTTCTGCTTTCCTCATAATTTTTCTTCATTAATTGTTCTTTCTTACGATATCAACAGTAATGGAAAGGCTTTTATAAGTGTATATTTCTAAAGAAAAATCTAAAAGTGATTAAGGAAAATATATTTAACCTTTTCCCAAACTCATCATATTCTGATCAACTGTGAATTTAATGTTAAAAAACAAGGAAAAAATATCTTTCTTGCTAGTGGGTTTACTTTAGTAGTCATTTACTTACTAAGCTTTGTTATAGGCATGGCTTATCATTTAAATTTGAGAAGTAGAAGAGACTGTAGAAATCATATGTTCTAGTAATTTTTTTTTCATTTTTGGATGAGAAAATCGAGGCTCAATCCTCTACTTTTATAAAAGGGGATTTCTTCAAGTTCCATTTGGTTACAAATGGTAGGGTAGCTGTGTAAACTTTAGATCTTTAGTCTCATAGTTCAACACACTTTCCCTCGTACCATGCAATTTGACTAGTAGATACTATGGTTACAAAGGCAACATCCAAAAACAGCAAGAGTGTCCCTGCCCTCAAAGAGTTTACATTCTGATAGAGGAATACTGAATACACATAGATTTTTTAAATATGGCATAATTTGGAGAAGGAACAAAATAATGGTATTAGGATGAGATATAGGAAACTTTTATAGGGGAAGTAGAACCTTACCAGAGAGTTGAAGGAAAATTCATTCATGATCTATCTATCTATCAATCTATCTATCTATCTATCTATCTATCTATCTATCTATCTATCTATCTATCTATCTATCTATCTATCTATGTATCTATCTATTTATCTATCTATGTATCTATCTATGTATCTATCTATGTATGTATGTATGTATGTATCTATCTATCATCTATCTATCTATCTATCTATCTATTTATCTATGTATCTATCTATCTATCATCTATCTATCTATCTATGTATCTATGTATCTATCTATCTATCATCTATCTATCTATGTATCTATGTATCTATCTATCTATCTATCATCTATCTATCTATCTATCTATGTGTCTATCTATCTATTTATCTATCTATCTATGTATCTATCTATCTATCATCTATCTATCTATCTATCTACCTATCTATGTATCTATCTATCTATCATCTACCTACCTATCTATCTATCTATGTATCTATCTATCTATGTATCTATCTATCATCTATCTATCTATCTATCTATGTATCTATCTATCTATATATCTATCTATCTATGTATCTATCATCTATCTATCTATCTATCTATCTATCTATCTATCTATCTATCTATCATCTATCTATCTGTGTATCTATCTATCATCTCTCTATCTATCTATCTATCTATCTATGTATCTATCTATCTATATATCTATCTATGTATCTATCTATCTATCATCTATCTATCTATCTATC
>NW_027185804.1:27352934-27369145 GCF_028583685.1 Petaurus breviceps papuanus
ATCTATCTATCTATCTATCTATCTATCTATCTATCTATCTATCTAGATAGCTTTCTAGCTATCTAGCTCCATTGTAGGGTTTACTTTTTTTTTTAAAAACTTATTGCACATTGTTTTCAAAACTATCTTATTCTTCTGTGCTTTCTTCTAAGTTTTCTTTTGTTCTGTGCTGTGGCCTTTCATATTTCTCCCTTTCCCTCACCACCCTACCCTATAGAAGGCTACAATTATATCCATATGTATATCTAAATATATATATTACAAATTCTATCAGTTCCTTCTTTTTCTGGAGGTGGACAGTACCTTCCTTTATAGGCCCTTTGTTGATGGTTTCAGCAGTAGTGATGCTCAATATCAATTAGGCATAAACAGTTGTTCTTAGGACAATATTTCTGTTACTGTGTTCAATCTTTTCTCTGTACTGCTCCTTTCACTTTTCATTAGTTCATGCCATCTTTTCTGATATTTTTTTGCATTCAAAATTGAACACATTATCTTTTCTTCAAACCTTTCTACTTCCCAGCTTCCTTAAGCACTGTCATTCTGTCAGTCATCCAAGCCCCCAATCTAGGTGTCATCTTTTATTGCTGTCTCATATTCAACACCCTCCCCTTCCAATTTAGGGTTCCTGCCAATATTCGGTTCACATTATATGTCTTGTATCTGACACTCCCACCACTGTAGTGCAAGCTATGATCACCTTGCCCATAGAGTATTGCAAAAAGCTCTAGTTTTTCTCCACTCCATTTCATCCACTCCCATCTGTCAAATGAAACTTCTAAAAGTGAAATTCTGATCAGGTTATACCTTCATTCAATTACCTCCAGTTATTTCCCTATAGTATCAAACATACTGTTTATTTGATGTTCAGAGAATGTTCTAGCTTGTTCCCCTCTAATCTTGCCAGTCTTCTTATGCCTTACTCTGCCTTCCCTCTCCCTGTACTCTTTATTCTTAAGTCTCATCATACTGGTGTCCTTGATATACCACATATAGACACTCCATCTCTAGACCCCAGATGTTGTTACTGGCTGCTGTCATGCCTGTAACACATTCCCTCCTTGTCTTTGTCATTTAGTTCACCTATCTTCCTTCATTCAAATTTCAGATAAAGTCCCACCTTTTGCAAGAACCCTTTCCTGATCCTTCCTAATGTTATTGCCTTCCTATTTTTGATTATCTTAAATATATATATATATATATATTTCCAAATTCCTCCTAATTCTATTTCAATAATGCTGGGATCACCATAATATAGATGCTATGTGCTACATGGAAATTGCCCAAAAACTAGGTAGAGGCAAATAAATTGTCTCAATGGTTAGAAAGCAGGACCAGAAAGCTAGTTAAAAACATTTATTGAGGGTATACTATGTGCCAGGCATTGTGTTTAACAGTGTAAACATGAAGAAAAGCAAATTATGGCCCCTACTGGCAAGGAGCTTACAGTCTAATGGTGGAGACAACCTTGAAAATAAACTGCAAACAGAAATTAAGACGAACTCAAGAAGATAAATTTTGACTTATTTAGAAAATAGTTGATATTGAGCAAATCACTTAAATTTAATCAGCATTAGTTTCTCCAGGGTTGTTATTATTACATGAGATAAATGAGACAATTTATGTGTGAGTCCCTTGCAAACCTCAAAAGGTTATATCAATATCAAGTATTATTATTTAAGAGAAATATATTTAGGGGCAGCTAGGTGGTGCGGTGAGTACAGCACTGGTCCTGGAGTCAGGAGGACCTGAGCTCAAATCTGACCTCAGACACTTAACACTTGCCGTGTGACGTTGTCAATTAACCTCAATTGCCCTGCCCTCCCCCTTCCAAAAGAAGAGGAAAAAAAAAAACAAAAAAAGAGAAATATATTTAAATTCAAACATATTTGTTGGGTATTTGATTTTGAATAAGTCATTTTACCTTTCTTTTTTGAAAAAGAAATTTGGAAGCAGGAAGGCAAGGCAATTAGGGTTAAGTGACTTGCCCAAGGTCACACTGCTATTTAAGTGTCAAGTGTCTGAGGCTGGATTTGAACTCAGGTCCATCCCAATTCCAAGGTTGGTGTTCTATTCACTCTGCCACCCAGCTGTCCCTATTTAGCCTTTCTAAGCCTGAATTCCCTCTCCAGTGAAATTGAATAAGACAACTGGGGATATCTTTGCAAATTTTAAATTTTCAAAGTCAATCCTATGTTTTATTAAGGTCCCATGGTTCTGCGTGTTTCCTCCAATAATGAATATTGCAACCCATTATTGTCTGACTATAGAACTCTAAGAAATGGACATTTCTACCAATAATGAAAGGGAAACTATTACTAATTTGCATTGAACTCCTTTATATTATTCTGTTGAGTCTGTAGGCCAACCTCATGTCTCATGAATATTTTCAATGCCCAGGTGGGTTTCAAGGAGCTAAGTACATTACTATCAACAATATATTTCTCTTCCTTTAACAAATGACTCATTATTAAATGTGGATATAAAAAATATTTAAAGGATATTCATAGGCAGAGGAGGTGACAGATAGATTACTCAGTGGTTAGAACGCTGGAACTAAAGTCAAGAAGGCCCAAGTTTAAATGCAACCTCAATCACTTACCAGCTGTGTGACCCTGGACAAGTCACTTAACCTCTATTTGCCTTAATCCACTGGAAAATACAAATGGCAAACTTTTCCAATATCTTTGCCAAGAAAACCCCATTGGCAGGGCCATGAAGAGTCAGAGATGACTGAACAACAATAGCATAGTCAGAGGAAAACCGAATCTTGATGTTTTTTAGTAAAATGATCTGAGATCTTTAGAAAAAAAATAAAATTTAAACGTGATTTTCTTTATATAGGGACTAGGATTAGACTTGTCATTTCACTGGTATAGTGAACTCCTGGAGTGGGTACTCCCTCTACCAATGAAGGTCAGTACTTTCTTTGCAATTTATGATCTTAGAGGGTTGCCTGTAACACTAAACATTAAGGGGCTTGTCCAGGGTCCCACAGTCAATATGTGTCAATGCTGGTACTTGAACCCAGATCTTCCTGCTTTTCAAGGCAAGTTTTGTTTCCTCTAGTACACGATAGTGCCTCTCTATTTTTGTTGCATATTTACAAATCAATTTTAATTGATTCATATTTTATTTTTAAAGGAGAATATACAAAAATATTCTTACCCATTCCCCTGCATGTGTCTTTAGTTCAGGCATGATGATATCCAAATATACTGCCTTAAAAAAAAAAAACTGCATTACTTTCCTTCAATTAGATATCATTGTAATCTGTTCAGAAGAGTATCCTCTTTTTTACTACTCAATATCACCAGCTATGTCGCAGCAGAGACAAGCAACCCTACTTTACATTCAGTACTGCTTCACATTGTAATCTGTCAAATGGATAAATTCACACACTATAAAAACATCCTTTCAACAAGGCTGTTCCTTTAACAGAGACTTGCTAAAGGCAATCTGAGACATATTTTAGGTTAGAAGACTTGAAATGTGTTAATTAAAACAGTTTTGTTCCTTTTTTCAGGTCAACTTTTGGTTGTATTTTATTTTGCCACAAAGGAAATGTACTAGTTTCCGTGATATATAAAATCATTAATTACATAATGTGATTGTATTAAAATAGACAACAGTAGAGTACAAATTCCATGGATCATATACCATCTAATATTGTGATAGATTATTCTGAATGTTTCTTATCAAATAATTCAGTGAGGGCCTTTTTCATACAATTAAGGAAATTAATTCATTGTCTATGATTTGCTTGGGATTGCTAACCTAGAGGACTGAGATAATATTACTAGTCCTTTGAACATTGGTTTGATATTTATGTTGTAATGATTAAGCAAGACACGTTCTTTTCCATTCCTCAGTTTCCCTCAAATAATAATGCTGCTCACAGTTTTCTTACCTCAATGGGATATGAGATAATGTCTGCAAAGAATTCAATGCTGTCAATGTGCATGTTAAAAGACAAGCCAGAAACAAAATGATCTGTCTGCAGCATGCATAAGTGTGAATAAAGGCCAGGCTGAGCAGATTTTGTCCTTCACTGAATTCTTGAACACAGTCACGTACTTGATCATTTAATTTTGGTGATATTTTGAGTGAAACTTTCAACTTTCCACTTCCTATTCCCACAGTGCGTTATGGTTTGAGTATATTCAAGGCACATTTGAACACTTAGCAAGTGTTTATGTAGAAGCATTGTATTAGACCCTCTGTGGGAATTTTACAAAGGAAAAGAAATGTTCTCTCTCTTGTTAATTATAATTTGTTAGAGGATTGAATATACATTCAAATAATACATGACCCAATATAGTAAGATCCAAAAGGAAATTATTTGTGGAAATTTAGAGAAACTTCACCTCCTAGGGCAGTAATAATCAAGTGTTTATCTTGTTGTAAGAACATGTACAAAGGCATGGGGAGGTATGTTTTTGTGTGTGCATGTCAGTTAACTATGTAGGTTTGCACATTTATTCTGTCTCACTGTCTCTGTTTCCTTCTTTCTCTTTCTGTCTCTGTTTTTCTTTTTTCTCTCAATCTCTATCTCTTTATCTCTTCTGTCTCTTTGTTTCTCTCTGTCTGTTTCTATCTCTCTGTCTCTCTTGCTGTCTATCTTTCTATCTCTTTCTCCTAAAATGTTTGAATATTAGTCAAATGCTACATTTATTTTTTTTTTCTGGTACACTTAAAATAAAGAGTATAGTATTTTCTCAACATACTCTTACAACGCTTTAACTTATTTCTTTCTCCCAATGACATTTTAAAATAGTGATTCAAATATCATTAGCCTCATTTTACAAATAATTAAAATGAAAGTCAGAGAGGTAAAAGGGGCTTGTCCAATGTCCTATGGTTAATGGGGAATCATAGACTTTTGTATAGAGCTAGAAGGTATTCCAGAGGTTATCTAATGAAATCCTCCTATTTTATAAATGATTAAACTGAGATTCAGGGAAGTAATCAGCTAACAAATTTTTATTAAGCATTTGCTACAATCCTTGTCCAAGGTGACATGGGAAATAAGCATGAGCAGGATTAAACCTCAAGTCCCCTGAGTCCTGAGCAAGTTCTCTGTCCAATGTACCATGTTCCTAGAACTGGAATCTAAGTTTTCTGTTTTAACTGTAAGGATCTTTACACTGTACTATATTTGGTTTGTGAGCCTGAATATTGATTAGCATACTTTCAGCTTCTTATTTTACAGATGAGAACAATAATACCCAGAGAAATGTACTATCTTGCCCAAATTCACACAGCTAGTTGGTGAGAGAACCAATGTCAAACCCAGGTGTTTAATTGTCATATTGACAAAAGATGAAAAGGGGAGTTATTAGAAGGACTGTGAAAGGACAGACACACTGGTGGGGGAGCTGTAACTTGTTCCTGCCACTCTTGAGAAGTATTTGGTACTTTAGACAAAAGTCACTAAACTCTACATATCCTTTGATTCAGTGATGTATTCAGATGATTGTATGACAACTATTGGTCATACAATCCCCAAAGTCAAAGACAGAGGGTAAATGAACATATGTCAAAAAGTATTTATGGCATTTTTGTTGTACCAATATATTGGAAACAAATTGGTGTTCAATATTTGGAGAATGGCTGACTATTTGCAACATTTTGAAATAAATTTATTATATAGTGTGAAACAATGAAGCTGGTGGTTACAGAGAAACTTAAAAAGATTTTATGAAATGGTATTTACTGAAATGAATAGAACTGAGAGATAAATTTATTTGATGATCACAATTTGGGAAACCATTTTGAAAGAGGACAGAAACCTGAGCAATGCAGCACCCAATCAGGATTAAGAAAACTGATGAATAATTATACATTTTGGAAGAGTAATGAGGGACTAGAAATGCAGAATGAGCTATGTATTTTCAGACGGTTCAGCATTGATTTGTTGTGCTTTATTACATACTGTTGCTATTGTTCAGCCATGTTCAACTCTTTGTAAACACATTTGAGCTTTCCTTGACAAAGCTACTGAAGGCAGTTTGCCATTTTCTTCTCTAGCTCATTTTATATATGGGAAACTGAGACAAATGGGGCTAAGTGATTTTCCCAGGGTGACACAACCAGTAAATGTCTCAGGGCAGATTGGTGAGTTTTCCTAACCATCCACTGAGCCACTTAGCTGTCTGAATGCCACTGAGCTGACTTCATACTCGGCAAAATGTCTAAGCTTTGATGATATTCAAAGGGAGCTCTGCATTTGTGTTCCTCCAGACACTTTTTAGTCTTCTAACAGCAGCTATAATCAAGGAAAGACCCTCTGTGGATAAGGGGTCTACCATCTCAATCACAGCTAACAACTGATAACTACCACCACTGAGGCAGGCATTCTTACTGAAGCAATATGGTGCCCTGATAAAGCAACAGGTGATAGAATGTGGCAGATGGAGCAACTCACCGTCACAGTCCACTGAGACACCCATTAAGATTACTTTGGAACTTTTATCCAAGGTCCATGGGATTTACAGTGCTCCCTAGACTTTCACCTGTCCCAGATGAACAGGTTTGTTCTGAGATACTTCTTTCCCCACCCAAACAATTGTCCAGAAAAACAACACTTCTGGACAAGTAACACTTCTGGACAAGTTTGCATATAGAAGTCACAGTGGACAAAGACCTGGAAAAGATAGTCTACATGACCAAAATCCCTGACACTGTCAAATGTTTCAATATCAGAAACCAATAGGATTTCCAATAAACATTAATCTAAAACAGATGCATTCCTTTCTGCTTTGTGGTGTCCTAAGACTACGGTGCCTCTTTTCACTTATAGTTCAATTAGAATAGAAACAACTAGTGTTCCTGAGCTTTTATATATCAATTTGTTTGAGAGACTTCCAGGGTGAGCATGTTAAAAACACGTAGGACCTTTAGGTCAGAGGAGGTTAATCTGAGCAGAAGGAGTTCGCTATTGGCCCTTTGCTAGTGTCAATATCAATATTTTCACTCACCAATATAAACCACTAGGGAAAATAGAAAAATAAGAAATGGCAGCATTTCAGAGTCTTGGTGTTTGAAGAGGTGTTTATGATGGGAACAAACCTAACATCATACATATATTTATGACCTATATGTGTGTATGTTTTAAATTGGCTTGCAAGAAAAAAAACTTATTGCTAACTATGGCCATAGGATCATAGAATAAGAGCTGAAAGGATCCTAAGAGGTCATCTAGTGTGACCCCCTAAACTTTCAGAAATGGAAGCTGATGGCAAGGGGGATTAAATAACCCATACAAGGTCACGCTGATACTAGAAATTTTGGGTAGATTTTAATCCAGCTCTAAGAGTCAGACCTCTTTATCACTTTTTTTAAATTACTTTTCAAAAAGTGCTCATAAAGTGGAACCAGGCTGTTTCACTATCACAGGATGGTATGTACCCTCACTTTGGATGACTCTTTTTAAGTTCCATTATAATGGCGATTTTTGTTCAGGTATAGTGGAAATTAGGTGGCCCTAAAATGCCTTTCATCAGTGAGATTCTGTGGCATGGTAATGGTGGGGAACTTATTTTTAAAGTACATTAAATCATTAGGAAAAGAAATGACTAGTTCTTAGCACAGGGTCTGTAAGGTAAGAGGTGCTTAAAAATTCTAATTGACTGACTTACTGACCACCCTAGGAAGGAAGTGGGACTGTAGTGGTATAATACTCAACCTATTATAATCAACCCTCTCAAGTTAAGTATCCAGGAAGAGCTAGATTGAGACCTTTTGTTCACTTTAAGTAATATAGATTGAATGATGGTAAAAGAACTGGGGAACAATTTCCAATTGCTTTGGGCAATAAAGTGACAATTTAAGGACACACAGTCGATATAGAACCATAGTTTGCATATGGGGCTAACTATTGCTGCTCTGGAGAAAGTATCTAAAGTCAAAGATTGTCAGCATTAAAAGAACCTCAGAACTCTCTGTCTCTATGCATCCCATAGCTGAACAAGATTTACCTCTCCAGTGTCCTTGAATGCTTGTCAGACCACCTCTGATCACATATCCTACATATCCCAAAGAATCAATTTCTCTTTTGGACATGTCTAATTGTGAGAACCATTCTACAACCAACACCTTAAATACACTCATACACTCATCAAGTCTCCAGCTTCTCTACAAATTTCATCCTTTCTCAATCTTATTCTTTGCAGTGAAGTAGAAGTTTATTTGCTTCTTTCCCTTCCCTCTTTCCCTTTCATTGTCCTTTAGGTGACTGAAGATTAGCATTATTTTCAAGGCCAAGAAAATGTCAAGGTCCATTTCTTTCTTGACCTCTTGTCCCAATCATTCTACTTAATTGATAACTCCACTGTTGTTGGCTTTTGGTGCATTTTGTTTAATTGGGTCCACCCTGCTATTGTAATGACACTTTGGGACTCCTAGAAGGATGATCTATTTCTATATGTATTTGTGTCACAATTAGGAGCAAGGGGAAGTTGCAAATTTAGGAAAATTTAGGCTCAATATCAAGGGAGTTGGAAGGAAGAATTAAAAAAAGCAACCTATGAAATTGGATTTGTCCCAAAGTGGAAAGGACTTCAACAATAGAACAGATGACTACTCATCACACGTTAGGTATATTAGAATGGGAAAGCCTTTTCAACAGTGTTTTGAACTAACTTGTCTCTGAGGTTCTTTCCAGCTCTGAAATTCTCTGATTGTGTGAAATGTGAAAATAGTATGCAGTATTTACAATGGATACAAAAAATTTTTCCCTGTGTACATGAAATGGGGACATTATGAAATAATTATTTTTAAAATAGGCTGCTAATTCTTCCTGTGTTACTATAAGAGATTTTTATGCTTATTCATCTCTGAATTCATGCCTACAATGCAATTCAACACTAAAGAAACTGGTATAAATCAAGCAATAAATGTAAGATCAAGTACATACTCTAATAGAGAATAATGGGCATTTAAAATAAATGTTCTGTATTTAATAGGAAATTAAAAATAATAATAGTAGCTAATGCTATTATAACTAAGGTTTGCAAGGTACTTTACATATATTATCTCTTTTGATCCTCACAATGACCCTGTGAGGAAAGTACCATTTGAATCCCCATTTTACAGATGGAGAAACTTAGTCTCATTAACAGGAAGGCTTTTACCCAGGGTCACAGAGTTAGGATTTTTCTGGTGTTGGATTAAAACCCAGGACTTTCTGATTCTAAGATCAATGTTTCATGCTTTGCCCTTCATTGGTGCTCTCACCCATCCAAAGTTTAAAAGCTACTTGAGCTCATTGATGTGGGTACATCCTCTATGATTACAAGTTACAGTCCACCGATTTCTACTTGTCCTGGGTTACTCTTAACCATGTTCCCCATGAGTCCTTTAAAATGCACTCAATACATTAGAGGCCTTTCCTTAGCATTCTTTGTATTCCGTGGGTGCCAGTAGATCAGTTTGACTGAATATTTTACGACAATACTCCTACCAATCTTCATATTAGGTCGGGACTTTTCTTTTTTCCCCATCATGAATTTGCTTTAGGTCACTTCTATTTGCCAAGTCATCTTTGGTAATTATGCTCCAGCCATTAACAATGAACTGACAATGATTGTAATGACCTGAAGTTACTAATTTGAGTATTTTGACTGTTCAACCAAGTTTAATGATTCATTGAGTTGACTTTCTCTATGTTGTTTGGTACTCTGACTAAATGAAACAAAAAATTGATTTTTAAATCTGGAGAGAATCTTAGTGATTACAGCGCCACAGACCATAGATTTAGACCGGCTTGGGACCACAGAGCTCATCAGTTTGCAGAGGAATGAATTAAGATGCAAAGAGAAGTTATCAGATCATAGAATCATGGAAAGTATCAGCCTGGAAGGGCTTAAAGACCATTGAGTTCACTGGTGAAGGAGGAGCATGATGCAAAGTTAGAGCTAGGAGGGACTTAAATATCACTGAGTCTTTTACACTCATTTAGCAGAGGGTAGGGAAATGAGGCCCAGAGAGATGTTATAGCTAGAAGGGACCTTAGAGGATCATTGAATCCCTCAATAACAATCAAGAAAAGTGAGGCCCACAGAGAAGTACCTTCCTGGAAGCTATGCAGATGTTATCATACATGGCAGAGCCAGAATGTCTATTCACGTTTTATGGCTGCAAATTGGTGCCAAGAATCACAGAATTTCAGAGTTGGAACATAGGACCTTAGTGTCTCATTCTATTTCCCAGCTCAACTTACTTAAGGTTTTTTGATGACATAAAGACAAAACCTAATACTTATATACTGGAATAGAAGTTAACTTTCCTATGGCATAGTCAGTGAAATGAATTATTACAAGAAGGGAATAATGATAGCTATTGGTGATTTTGTGAAGTAAGGACTGTTATGTTTTAATACATGGTTCCTTAAATACTTAGTATTTCACACACAAACAAGGAACAGATGATACTAATGATAACTGATATTTGTTCAGTATTTCTTATCTCATTTGAACTTGATAACAAAATTGTGAGGTAGAAACAATAGGCCTTACTCTTCTCATTTGATATATAAGTAAACAGATTCAGAAAGACAAATAATTGGTTCATGGTAACGCAGCTTGAAAATATTAAAGGCAAGATTAAAATTCAGAGTTTGAATGACTAAATTTTTTCATTCTTTTCAGACAAAATCCTTCTTCTATTCCAAGTTTAGTACCTCTGCTTTCCTAATTGTCTTCTCCTTACAATGGAGAGGAGAGGAGGGGAGGGGAGAGAGGAAAGGGGAAGGGATGAGTTTCCTAGCTGCCACTAGTCAGGCAATTTGGACTATTCACAGGTTGTGGTTTGTCCTTCATTCTTGAAGAGGACCATGACATCAGGATGATGATGACATGACTTGTAAATAATTTGATTTGAGGTAGGAAATTCTGTGCAAAGTCACCAACCTCCCTCTCTCCTCCAGAGTCATCTCTTGGCTCAGAGTGAACGTAAATAGTAACTGTTTCTCTTTTGGCCAGCAACCTCCCCCCCCCAACCCCCAGCTTGATATATTGTTATTATTAAACAGGCCATCCCTTGACTCACTTTTTATAGAGGCCTACTCACTGAATTGGCATTGCCACATTTGAAAAGACCTTAGCTTAAAAAGGCCAATGTCTCCCATTGCATCCTGGGCTACCTCCATTCATCCAAACTGATATCTGGCCACTGGACCCAGATGGAAGAGAAAGTGAGGCTGGTGACTTTGCACAGCCCTACCTCAATTAAATAAAATTCATTTGCAAGTAGATCATCTCCCTGATGTCATGGTTTTCTTTGAGAATGAAGGACAAGCCAAACACAATAGTTACAACAAAAATGCATTGTAATCTTTTATATGTGAGTGTAAATTTTGTTTGATTGTAGCTGCTCATATATATGTATGAGTGTCCATTTATGTAGAGAAACAGAATATACATTTTCAACTTCATCTGTGATTTCATTGTCTGGGGATCACTTGTGATTCTTTACCAAGGCAAAACAGCTCTTCCTCTGAATCCTTTGGTTGTTAGGAACACTTAGAGGTGAAATGATCACCCCAACATCACACAGCCATGATGAATCAAGGGTTGAATTTGAATTTACAGTCTTTCTGACCACAAGGTTGAATGAATGTCTATTTACTGTACCACACACATCCATTCCTGCATTTTTGTAAAGTACATATTCGTATATTTAACGCATGATACAATACACAAATAAAATCATGCACATATGAATGCATCTGACCTGAAGATGCACCCTAAAGTTTGCAAAGCCCTTCACATATATTATCTCATTTGATCCTCACAATAACCCTGTGAGTTGGCGCTCAATTTGTTAATTAATTTCAGGATGCCAGTCTGGGCAACTCATTTGGCTCTGTTCCCCTGTACTACCAGTACTTGAAAAGGTATGCTTGCCAAATGCACAAAAATCTAACCCCCATGGGGTATACCACCTTACTATCCTACATCTAAAGACAATATATAGTTTGGAATGGGTACAATTGTGTGCTGTACATGTCCCACCTCTCTTTCTTCTTTTCCCTCAGATTTTGAACTGTAATTCTGACTTTTGTCATTTCCATAGTAAAAACAATCCAGACTATGCTAACACAGAAGCCAATACCTCTGAGACTATTATATGTGTGACGCTGGGTGAATTGTTTGGCATCCCTGAACTTTCTTTCAAAAGGGGGGTGGTGGTGGTGGTGGTAATGACTAGATACTGTCTGAGGGCCCTTTGAATTTTGGATCCCATAACATTCTTAATTAGAGATTGCCTCAGTAGTGGCAAACCCTAAAGCAACAGTATGGATAAGATTCTGGACTATTCCTTAATGAACACACTGCCTAAAGCATGGCATACTTAACCTTTCTTTTTCCATTGACAGCTTTTGACCATCTGATGAAAACTATGGTCAGACTGTGGATCCCAGGTGAAGAACCACTGACCTAGAATGTTAACAAAGAGATTTATTATTTATCACACAGCTTCTGGAATAGAGTTATAGGCGTTATAAGAGACAAGTAAAGAAACAGTTAGGAGGGAATTATTGAGAAATTATAGACAAGGATATGAGAGTCTGAAGAAAATATGAGGCCTACTTGTCTTCAGGAGATCAGTTGTTAATGACTTTGAAAGTAATGATGAACAAAAGAAAATTAGATGGAAAGCAAAATAAAGTCGGTATGAAGAAAAGATATGTGGGTAAAAATGTATGTCCATAATAAGTATTAAATATAGCACAGCATGAGTTAAATGTTTCAAAATGGAGTTTGACTTGGGTGTTCACTGTAGGGCATTTGAAGTCAAGGTTTAAATAAACAAACACGAGATTAGAAAGAAAATACACTAAGTAGTATCTCCTCAGAAGTCGCATCTTAACTTCTGAGCTTATCCAAATATGTTGAAGAGATTAACATTCTGCCCAATACATTCTCACATGAAGAGAAATCCTGTTGAATAATGTGTTCCTTTGAACATTTAAGGAAGTAATTAAAAACATGAAATTCAGAGAAGTCTTCATGTTTTAGAAGCTTTCTTGATGCTTTGTCCCTTTCCAACTCATCCTAATTCCACTGAAAATATGTGGTTAGGAGTAATTTAATTTAAAGACATCAATTGCACTCTCAGGAGCAGGCAATGGTCCCTAAATTGCCCTACAAGAAATATTTCTCACTAACCAAGTAGCTCCAGTTAGACTGGAATGGTAGTGTCTAATATTGTTGCTTCTTCCTTTTTTACTGATATTTGACTTCTGCTAATTCCTACCAAGGAATGAGTAAGGCACATGCTAATGTTGGAAACTGTCACTGCTTGGGCAAGGAGGCAGATGGCATTTGGCACAGTACAAAGAGCAGATTTACAGAAAAGAAAGAATACAACAGAGATTGGGATGGGGAATTATTTTTTTTTTCTCCTAACACTTCCTTCAGGAGCAGCTGTTACAGCTTTCAGTCCATTTGGCCTGGATAGACCTGGTTGGTATGTGGAAGACAGAGAATTATTCAATACAGAGAGAAATACCACTTTCATAGGCCTAGGGACCATCTGGATTAGGAACAGTTACAGATATCTATTGACTGTGTTACTTTAGTTCTCACAGACACATGATTTCTTGCCTCCAACCACTCTCTTCACCAACTAGATTACAGTCTCTTCAAATACTTAGAGGATGGACTTCAAGAATTGCAAGACTGTTCCCATGCTCAAATCACCTGTACCTCTTTCCTTCTGCCTCAAAAAGCTCCTGGTGTCCAGCTTTCTGTCAATAAGGTGATGATATAAACAAAGGGTACTAACCATACTATATCAGTTTTCTAAGAGATAAATGTTATAAGACATCACCTACACCAAATTGGGCATCCTTTAGTAATCTTCATTAATCATCACTATAGAATGCAAGACTAAATCACTTGGGAGAAATAAATCATCATCACTGTCACCATCAGTCATAATAGCTAACATTTATATAGTGCTTTAAAGTTTACAAAGCATTTTATAAACATTATATCATTTGTTTCTTACAATAACCCTGCTAGTTTGATGCCTTTCCATCCCCATTTTAGAAATGAGGATATTGAGACAGATATAACTTAAGTGATTTTCCAGGATCATACAGGTAGTAAGTATCTAAGGTTGGATTTCAAATCAAGTTTTCTTGAATACACCTATAGCACTCAATCCATTGCACCCCTTGGCTGCCTTGACATGCTCCTGAAATTTGTAGATGGCTTAAAAGTAGGAGAGAGGAGGGATAGATAACATCTTGAATGCTATGACCTGGACTTAAAAACAGGAGCTCAGTAGACTGAAACATTGGGCTGAAATAAAAAGAGTGACACTTAATAAAGATAAATATGAAAAAAAAGTGATATGCCCCCTGAATTCTACCACAGTCATATTGCAAATGGACTAGTATATTAAATTGTGAGGAGGTGTGTCATATTATTGGAAGGCCAATGATAAGATGGAAAGTATCTAGAGGAGTAGAAGCCAGATGGTGAAAGCCATGGTGTTTAAGTCACATTAAGATTATGAATTTTTAGTCTATAGAAGTGATGGCAAATTATAATCGTCTTTAAGTACTTAGTTTTTCTCACAGGAAAGGAGAATTGGACTTGTTATGCTTGATTCCAGATGTCAGAACTAGGATTATTGGGTTGTTGTGAGCCAAAATATTTGATTCAGCAGTAAGATTGTGTGGGAAGCCAAGGAGGCCTGATCCAGGACTCAGATAAAATCTCGTCAACTGCTCTGAAGGAAAGCCTTTGTGGTAAGGTTTTCAAAAGCTTGCCCCTGGTATATTTCTTTAATATGTGGTACATTTAAAAGGATGCTATTTGAGTTTTGAGATCAAAAGCTCTACCCCAAGACTTTAGTCACCTAGATAACAAATCCTTATTTAATTATGTATTCTGTGCTAATTCCAGGATATAACAGACTAAGATGATGATAAGACAACTTGAACACTGTTCATTTGCCTCATTGCTCTATAAAAACCCTGTCCTAAAAATCAATAAAAGGATTTCTTCCTTGAACCTCCCACATGGCTTGGTAATTTCTTATTCACATATCCAACCATGCTTAGTGCTGGAAACTGAGCAGCTTGTGGCACTGGGTAAAGGGAACAATGAAATACTACATTGAATGGATTTCCTAAGATGAGCTTATGAGAAAATGTGGAAAAAAGTAGAGAAGAATACTGAGACTTAGATTGGTTTTAAACTGCCATTTTTGGGAAAATACCCATATCAATGAATTTACCAATACAACTGAGTGATGGAAAACATCCTAATTATTGGACTGATGGGTAAGTGCCCAACATTTTGATGGTGAGATGATAAACATCAGGTAGTCTAAACAATAGACAAACAGTCCATTTTGCACAATGATAGCAAGAAATTCAGATGGTATTTATGAATGCCAGCATCTTGTGTAATGGAGAATGAGTTTTGATACCCTATACAACATGACTATAAAATTCCGGAAGTCATAGAAAGTTAAAAAAGACTTCTAGAGTATATTGAAATCCAATTGATTTAATTCTTTTTCTTTTAAAACTCTCATTTTCAACCTAAAGTGCTTTCTTGATCTTGGTCTTTTCAGCAATGAAACAGGACACAGTCTGCCATCCAACTTTCACTCTAACCATTAAACAAATCCTGACTCCATTTCTCTTTTCCTTTACAGCTATAATTAATTAATTTCCATTCCCCAATAACATTTGCATATTTATTTCTAAACTGGAAGACTTTGTGAATTTTGAGGTTCATGACCTGGGCAATAGTAAAATGCCATGGAAAAGGAAATTAAGATTCAAAAGAACTGTAGAAGAATCTAGACTCTGCCACTAACTAACAAGAAGAATCTTAGGCAAGTCCCTTAAGCCTTACATAGGGAGGCACAAGGTCTATAAAAAGGTATTGTAGTGCAGTCAAAGTGGCACTAACAATGGAGTCAAAGATCCTGGATGTGAATCTGAACTATGCTACTTATTACCTCCTTGATCTGAGATAAGTCATAATCTCTGGCAGCCTCATTTTTTTTTTCTCCTGTGAAATGAGGGATAATAATCAATCTCAATGTCTCTTATACCTTAACCTTTTCCCCATGACTTCAGACCAATTATTTGATTTCTCTGGGAGTTATTTATGAAATAAAGAGGCTAGACTTAATAATCTCTCTAAGGTGGAGGGTAATTGGGGTTAAGTAACTTGCCC
>NW_027185804.1:27369245-27413960 GCF_028583685.1 Petaurus breviceps papuanus
GTCTGAGGCCAGAACTGAACTCGGGTCCTCCTGACTCTGGGGCCAGCACTTTACTCACTGCACCACCTAGCAGTACCGGTCCCTTCTTGTTTTAACAATTCTTATGTATATCTATCTCACCAGTAACATCACAGAGACAAATCTCTTATGCTCTCAGTGGTTTAACAGCACTTGACTTAATTGATGATTTCATTTGTACAAATCCCAATGAGGAAATGCCCTATCAGTGAAGGTCAGCACCCACTCTTCCATTTTTAATCTTAAACATTGCCTAAGGGAAATGAACTGAAATGGCTTTCCCAAATCACATGACCAATGTACATCAGCTGCTTAGTTTGAACCTGAGTCTTCTTGATTTTTTTTCTAGCCTTCTAGTCACTACACTACATTGCCTATCACAGTAAAGGTCAAAGAAATAATAATACTGTTAATAGATAACATTTTAACAGTATGTTAAGGTTTAATAAATAATTTTTATTTTACTGCATTTGATATTCACATCAATTTTGTTGGGAAGCTGTTTTATTAGTCACATTTTATAGATAAGGAAACTGAAAAAGACAGCAGTTAGGCAACTTGATCAGGGTTTCCACAGCTTAGTAAGTACCTGAAGGAGGATTTGAACTCAGGTCTTCTTGATTGCATGTGTAGCGCTTTATCTGCTTTACCATTTGGCATGTTGTATAATTAATTTCTTTGTAACCATATAGCCTACCTGAATTCTTTTCAGAAGATTTCCCAAGCACCAATTTTAAAAGGATGTTTAGTTATTTCTAACACATTGTAACCCATTTTGGGGTTTTCTCGACAACAGTACTTGAGTGGTTTGCCATTTTCTTCTCCAGCTCACTTTATAGATGAGGAAATTTTTTATTTATTAAATTAATTAAATTTAAATAAATGAATAAATTAAATAAAATTTTAATTAATTAATCAATTGATTGATTGATTGATTTAAAAATTCCTCATTTTATAGAGGAAACTAAGGTAAACATGGTTAGGTAATTTGCCCAGGGTCACACAGCTAGTGTATGTCTGAAGCTATATTTGAACTCAGGAAGATGAGCCTTTTTGACTTTAGGCCCAATACCCTGTCCACTGTGCCACTTACCTACCCTAAAGAATATACAATTAAATGCACATTTAGGAACTGGTTTTCAAATACTTCTTCTATTAAGGAAGACCAGCTAGAGACACCTAGGACAAAGAAAATTATATTAGGAAATAGCTATGCACCCAGATCAAACCAAAAAAAAAATCTGAGATGGGACTTATAAAGGTTTTATGATTCATTCCATCCCTATCTTGAGTGACTATTATACTGAAGAAGCCCTAGAGTCAGGTTTGCTAGGTAGATAGATTTCTTGCAGGGTAAATGTAGACTGAATAAAAACAGTCCACCAGGAATCCACACTCCATTGGCAGGGCTTTGTGACTCAAAAATAATACCTAGCACAGTAGAGCATAGCTGACCACTTATCTTCATGCAGAAAAGGAAAAGGTCCTGTCCAAATAGAAGGAGGAAGAATAAAGCTCCCAGACCTACTTGTAAGACCTTTGTAGTCTGAGAAGTTTCTAAAAGCTGGACTCTCAGCTTTCCCTGTGTTTTCTCTTTTCTCTAGGGAACCAAAAGAGTTCTAAAATGAAACCTAAGTTGAGGTCTCTGATACATTCCCTTGACACAGGAGGGAGTCATAATTCATTCTGGTATTTAGTTGATATTTTTTTTATATGTATACCATTGTTATCATACTTGTTTCCAAGGGAAATGTTTTCAAAGTAGCTACCTCTTGTCAAAATAGGTATGTTTTGATATCATGGACACAGTGTGGGGGCAAAATCATTAAATGCCAGCAAGACAAAGAACATAAAAAATAAAAAGAAATGGGTGACACTTTTGAATTATGAACAAAGCTTTATGCTTAAGGGAAACAACACATCTGAAAATGAACTTGTGGTCAGATATTTGGGAGAAATTTAGAATGAGTTCACCATTGCAAATAATAATTGGATGGGTGATTAATAGAGTCTTTATTAAGTGCCGACTATATATCAAGTAGTATGCTAAGTGCTGGGGATACAAATGTAAACAAATGAGTAAGTCTCTGCCCTTCAGGAGTTTATATTCTCATGGAAGAAGACAACACATAAAGAACAAAATATCGGATGGGGAGGATGTGGCATTGTTATGGAGGTGGATAGATACATGGATTGAAATGGTCAGGAAATAACCTAGAGGACTGCTCACCAATAAGATCTTGGGGACTCTCGAGCCAAGAGCAGGTGGATCCTGCAGCACAGGGTTTAAGAGATGACTGGAGTGGAGACAATTTATTTGGGAAACATCCAGCAAATCTGCCCAGATGAATATTTTTGCTTCAGTACCTTTTCCATGAGAATGATCCATAAAGTTCTTTTACATAGTCAAATAACTAAAAATTTAGTTTACTTTTTCTGTCTTCCCTTAAAAAATGATATTTTCAGCCAACAAAAACTGGCCTAAATGCCCCATCCCCCTTCAACCAATTTGAGAAAAAAAATGCCAATCCCATTGTTATATTTTAAAATGAAAGTAAACTGAGAGACAATGGGTCTGCACATGATTAATTTCTTAATTAGTCAATCATCAAGCAATAAATTGGATCAATGGATTCTCTCTATGACCAAAGACCTGAAGGCAGGGCTTATTAGCATTAGTTTCGGGAAGTACAAAATTGGGTAGGGGAAGAAGACAACTTGACTGGTTACACCGTAGATATCATATTGGGCATAAGGACAACATGATTGGTTAAATTAAGAAGAACAGACCAGCATTCAGTCTGGGGATAACAATGACCCCTCTCTCTTTTAGAATAATTTTTGATTCATTTGTGGGACCTATTTGCACCTCAGGCTATTGATAATAGAACAGGGTCAGAAAACTCCCTGTATTCTAAGAGGGAGATAAGACCCTCCTTAACTGCAAAAGACAGACAAGGATGTACATCCTGTGGAAATGTACCAGGTCAGATTGATGACCTTCAAAACTAGCAAATGGATGTTACAGAATTTTCCAGAAGCTGAATGCATGAGGTACAAGAAGTTTTCTTTTAGCTAATTTAGAGAGGATACAATTCCTGTGATTAAGAAATGTTCATTCCTTGAGTTCGCCTGCAAGTTTAGAGATAGTGGACCAGACTCCCTGAATCACTCAAAGATAACAGATTTCCTTCAGGAAAGGATAGAATAGTGATTAGCAGGAGAACTAAATTCTAACCTTAGCTCATGGTCAAAGAGACAAAGAAAATGTGACTTGAGTAACCATGCAGAATGGGACGGTAATACATAATATAATCAAGTATAAAATGACACAGAATCAATTTAATTTCTTTCTCATGATATAAAAATGTAGTTAAGCAAAACATTCCCACATTGTGCCTTTCTAACAATTTCCATATTCATTCTGGATCTATCACCTTTCTTTATGGAGGTAGGATTCTTGAACCATGATTAGTTATTGCTTTTATCATAATTCTTCGGTTGTTCAAAGTTGTTTTTCTTCACAATATTGTTGGTATTGTATGAATTATTCTTCTGGTTCTTCTCCCTTCACTCTACATACATACACACACACACACATATATAGTGCACATATATGTATGTACAAATATATATAATGTGCACATATATGTATGAATATATATAATGTGCATATGTATGTATATGTGTGTATGTATGTATGTGTATATATATATATATATATATATATATATATATATATACACATATATATATATATATGCACACACACACATTTACTTACAGAACTTACCTAGCCCTTGCCCAATTGGGGGGAATCCTCCCAGTTTCCAATTCTTTGCAAAATAAAACAAAAAACCATCACCTTAAATATTTTTGTACATCCTTAATTATTGTTTATTTTGCTTAGGATGACACCTTTCTTTAAGTTACTCTCCCTTTAATTTTTCTTTCCACCTTCCCCTTTCCACTTTTCCTTCTATTTTCTTGTTGAATAAAATGATTGTCTGTACCGAATTATGTTTCTGTGGATTGTGATCTATTTTGAAGAATTCAAATGAGAGTAAATTGTGGGTGTCAGCTGCTACCTCCACCCTATTTCTTGTTTGTATAGATGTCTCCTTACATACTCTATGTAAAATAAATTTTCTTAATCTCCCTCCTCCCATGTATCCCTTTCCCCTTCTATTTCTCTTTTTCCTTTAAGATCATCAGAACATAACAGAACCATTGCCAGGCTATCTAAGGAGTCTCCCTCTATAACCTTGTACCACAAATGTATCATCTCCCCATATTAGAATCTCACCAATTTATGCTTTCTTGGTGCTCACATTTACCTTTTTTATTTCTCTTAATTTATGTGGCTACATGTGATAGTAATGGCAATTAAAGATTCCCCTGTATTGGCTTGGTTTTCAAATTGATTGTGTTAAAACCCAGAGCTTGTTAATCCCACTTGTGGGATGGATTTTTGATGTGAAAAGAAAGTCCTGAACTGGGAGGAGCTGGTGACGTAGATTTGGAGAGACAAGGGAGAGGCAGAAGAAACTTTTTTTGGAAGCAGCACCTCGTGGAGAAAGAGAGGCTAAGAGAATTGCTGGTGGCCGCTTTGAATTGCCCTGGACTTTTGAGACCTGCCCCCTGAGCTGCCAAGGACTGAGGAGACATGGCTGTTTTGCTGGTACTTTGTCTGTCTGTTTTGATGTTGTTTTGCCAGATTTGTCCACTGGTGAAAGTCAGTCCTGTTGTTGAAGAAGTCCTGGAACCTGGCTTTTGGTTAAGAAGCCCTGAGACTGTCCTGCAGACAGAGAATGAATACTGTCCACTGGTGAAGGACAGTGCTGTTGTTGCAGGGGTCTGGGAACCTTTCTTTTGGTTCAGAAGCCCTGAAGAAGGATTTTCTTGTTGTATGTTTACAGAAATCCTGGTAGAGGGCTTTTCTAATGTGTTCAGGGGTTCTAGGACTGTTCTACAGACAGAGGATGAATTCATGAAGGGACTGGCAATGTATCTTATGGCCTTGCTAAGCCTTGTCTCCCCAGGAACTAAGATTGCTGAGAACTTGCCTCTTGTCAAGATGAAGAAAAGACCTCCATTTGGGTATTAAGTGCTGTGTTTAAACTTGATGTAACTCTGGGGTAGATTCAATTGTGATCCAGGGGTGGGGAACTTTTGACCTTATGTTTGGAAACTAATCTCCATCTGAGAAGAGGGGCTTTGTGGTGGACTAAATTAAGGTATAGCCTAGGGGTGGAGAAGTATTTAGAACAGAGACTTTGTAATTGATTGAATGATTGGAAGGTCCTGGGGTGGGGTAGTACTTGGAGATTATTTAATCACACTTAGTAAATGCTGTATTTTGAATGATGTCATGTTTTGATCTTCTCTGTTCTTGGTTTGTCACTGAATAAAATGGAGAGCACCTATGCTGGTATTCTGAACCTTGGGAAGTTGCCTTTCCTTGGCATTATATTACACTACAGTTGAAAGTTTCTATGCATGTCTGGCAATTTCATCAGAAATATTTAGAAGTACCAAATTTAATTAAATGCTCAATTATGTTTTCTCCTATAGGATTGCATTCAGTTAAACTTGTTTATAAGACTAAATCCTTTGCTTTCTATAATGTCATATTCTTAGCTCTCTGTTTCTTCACAATGGTGGTTGCTAACAATGACCCCAAATATAGCTCCCTTGGAGCTTAAATTCTGTGCTTCTTGTCATTAGCAATATATTTTTTTTCCTTTGACCTGGGAGCTCTGCATTTTTGTAATAATATTTTGGGTAGTTTTAATTTTGGAATTTCTTTTAAGAAGTTTTTGGTGGATTCTATTTTTATTTTTCCCCATGGTTCTACAAAGTCTCAACATATTTATGTTGTGATTCCTTGAATTTTGATGTCTAGGTGTTCTCCTCTTCTGTCTTTTTCTCTCTGAGTCTATCTCTCTCTGTGTGTCTGCCTCTGCCTGTCTCTGTCTCTGTCTCTCTCTGTCTCTGACTCTCTCTCTCTGTCTCTCTCTCTCTGTCTCTCTCTCTCTCTCTCTCTCTCTCTCTCTCTCTCTCTCTCTCTCTCTCTCGCTCTCTCTCTCTCTCTCTCTCTCTCTCTCTCTCTCTCTCTCTCTCTCTCTCTCTCTCTCTCTCTCTCTCTCTCTCTCTCTCTCTCTCTCTCTCTCTTTCTCTCTCTCACTTTTAGGTAGTCCAAAATTCTCAAAATATCTCTCCTTAGTCCATTTTTCAGGTATAAAATTTTTGCTTTGATTTCATTTATTTCCTTGCATTTTAAGATACATTTAGCTTTATTTTAATATGTCTTATTGTCTTATGGAGTTATCAACTTTTTGTTGCACCCATCTAATTTTCAGGGTGTTTGCTGCTTCAGTAAAGTTTTATATCTCCTTATGCTAAACTGTTAATTTTCTTCCCAATCTCTCCCCCCAAAACACCTCTCATTTGTTTTTCATTTGTTATTCTAGTTCTGCAATTTCATTTATATACAAAAAACATTTAAAGACAAACTCATCCTTCATATCTGCAATGAAGTTTAGTCAAATTTGTTGTCACCTATGGATTTTTTCTTTTAGATTTGTAGAAGTTTTGATTATCTCTCTGTGCTGTCCTGGGCTGGAACGATGAATGTGGCTTTCTTTCTTACTTTCTTTTTGATTTTCCAGTAAAGATTTTTGTCTGGTGCATTTTCTATATTCACTTGGGTAAGAAATTTTATTTCCATGAGTTTCTCCCCACCTTTCTAAAGATGGAGAAATATGTAGGGTGAGGCAACAGTTATACTAAATGATATGTGATATCACTTCCAGCTTTAAATCTATGTTCCAAAGCCTTGGATGACCTTGGGAAAGTCACTTCACTTTCCTAGACCTCTGTTTACCCATCTGTAAAATAAAGTGTTTCAACTCAATGGCCTCTAAGGTTCCTTCTAGCCCTTAGATCCATGACCCTATCACCTATCTCACAGGGTTGTCTTTGGGTCCAAGTCTTATAATATCTATAAATAGTTTTTAAATGTGCAGGTTATAAAAGAAAATAAAACATACTTTGTTTCTTATTTTTCTAAAGAAAAAACTATGTAAAACATAAGTATTCTTTCTGCTCCCATTTGGTTTAAAAGGTTCTATAATTCACTCCCGTGACAAACTCCAAGATCACCTAATTCAATGAAAATTAAAATTAATCTGAAATCAGAGAGCATGGGTTCAAATCCCCAATTTTTTACAATACTGATTACATGGCCTTTGGCAAGATCGTCAATGTCTCCTGGCCTTCTTTGCCTCATCTTTAAAAGGGGGGGGGGGTCTGGTTTTGATCATTGTTGCACTTCTCTATCAGTCTAAGACAATGAAAATATGATACTTTCATCTTCCCAAATGGTTCCACTTTAACTTACGTGAGGTCATTTAAATTGACTGCTAAAATTCAGACTTTGGAGAGTTAGTATTTATTTGCCAGTAACACCTTTCAGGATATGTGAATCAGTGGACATTTTTGTGCAAACTGCAGCCTTTTAAATAAAAAAAAAAAAGAAAAGAAAAGGCATTCCCTATTGTTCTTGTATTTCTTACTACAGTTGCTCCTAATTTACTTTTTCTTGACAGAAAATTATTTTAAATAATACATCATATTTCAGGAGCCTCCATTTTACCAGACAAATATTTTGAATAATTAATAGACCAGCATGTTTCCATTTCCAAGCACTTAATTTAATGTTTACTCATAAATTATCATTGTAATGCAAGATGACATATCACATCCAGGGATGAGAACTTGAGGATTCACATTTCTCATTTGACTTCCTCTCATCATTTATTTAGTGTGAGATGCTATTCAAAATCTAAATGTTGTGGGTAGAGAGACAAGGAATGAATGAGTTCAACTCTAATTATAATGGTAGAATGGGAGTTTCTTTTATCTCATCTAACTCTTACATTAACTATTTTTTACTCAATTACTTTGTACAGTGACAAAGGGAGCTGGCTTTGAATTTGTCAAGTGTCATTCGGTCTTGGCTGAAGTTGGGTCAGTATTTGAATAAGAATAGTTGTTATCCCCATAACAATGCATAATTATGGGAATTAAAGAACTGTAATTGATTGTTAGTGAGGGATGAAAAATAGTTGCTTGCATATATTAATGTGTAAAAGTTCAGCATTCACAAATTTTCTGTTTTTCTCTGCAAAGTATTCCCCCTTCTCTGACTACAAAGCTGTTACATTCTAGTGAACTTGTTAATACAAATGATTTAATGAACCTATTTTTCCTAGGTCCTAGCAGATGTGTTACATTGGACTTGTACAATTATTGGTCAAGTCATTTAAATTTTTTTATAATTGTTAAAGGGTCTAATAAGGAATATGGTAGTCTTTTCTTCAATACTATTCAATTCAACAAACATTTATTTTATATTGTATTTAACATGCCTGATGTTATTATTATGGCATTATGGATGCAGTGTCAAAAATGAAACAACCCCTCTTCTCAGGGAATTTATCTTCTACTGGATAATTATATCTTTGTACAGATAAATAAATAAAATACACACAAAGAAATGTAAAATGAATTCTTTGTAAACAAGGAGACATTAAATGATACTGTATACTCCATAGTCAGATCAAATAAGGATTATATGGTTCTTTACTGGGAACATCCCAGCAAATACTGTCATAGGATGGAGAATATTTAGAGGAAGTCTACAAGAATGTTTAAGGGTTTGGAGTTCATGCCATATGATGACAAGGTGAAGGAGTGTTTATTCTGAAAGAATAAAGACTTATGCAAGAAGAGTAAGGCCTATTCTTACCTTTGGCCACAGAGAATAGAGCTAAGAGTAATTAATGGAAGCTGCAAAGACATAAATTTAGGTTTAATGGAAACAATATATTTCTCATCATGAGAAGTATTGAAAATTAGAATCAGCTTGTGAGTGGGTGGTGGTATCCCACCCAAGTGAAGTCTTTAAGAAAGAGATGGAAGACAACTGAAGAGGAGATTTTTCAGGTTTAAATTGGACTAAATGGCATTAAGTGTCCCTCATGACTTGGAAATTCTTTTTAAAAAAGACACAATAAAACTATAATTATACAGGAAGTCATCTAATGAATTCAGAATTTAACTATCGTAAATAAAGTGGATTCAAAAATAAATTCAAATAATATAAATATATTTTTATAAATAAAATATAATTTATATTTTATTTTATTTATATATTTATTTTTATATTAATATATAATTTATATATATATCAAATTATATTTTATAAAAATATAAAAAATAAAATAAAATAATTCAAAAATAAATAGACAGTAATGACATAGAACTGCAGAAAAAAAGGCTGGTCTGGGGTTGAGGAATCTTGGTTATAGACCTATTAGCTCTATGATCATAGACACGTAACTTACCTCTCTGCGTCTCAGTTCCATCTTATGCAAAATAGACACAATAATATTAAAAAATCTACATTATATAACTTTGGTGAGGTTCAAATGATATAATGTATTTGTAGCATATGGAAAACCTTCATATAGCATGTAAATGTCAGTGATTCTAGAGATTGTCTAGTCTACTGCCCTTATTTGACAGATTAAGAAATTGAGACCTAGAAGAGTGAAGCGACATGTCCAAAGCCATATAAATAAGAATGAGTGTAAGCATGATTTCAATTCAGCATCACAGTCTCCCTTAATTTAACTTACCATTCATGACACAATGATACATGGTGTTGGGAAGATAGTTTCAGGAAGGTTAAAGTTCAGAGGGAGTTAAAGGGTTGTAAATAGGGGGAGAGACAAGCATTATGGAGAGCAGTTTGGAATTATACCTAAAGGGCAATAAAGCTAGGCATACCCTTTCATCCAGGAATGCCAATACTAGGTCTGTATCCAAAAGAGATCATAAAAAATGGAAAAGGCCCACATATACAAAAATATTTATAGCAACGGTTGCTGCAGTGATCAAGATTTGGAATGTGAGGGGTTGCCCATGAATTGGGGAATGACTGGACAAGGTGTGGTATATGGATTTAATAGAATTCTATTATTCCATAAGAAATGATGAGCAGAGGGGGGCGGGGCAAATTCAAGATTGCAGGGTAGAAACAGGACTTCCACTGGGCTTCATCTCCCACCATCTCCAATTCATGTAAAAGGTGAATCTGAACAAGCTCTGGAGCTACAGAACCTACAAAATGACACAGAGAAGGTAACCTCCCACTAAGGAGTGCAAGGTTGGCTGGCAGGGAACAGCCAGCACAGTGCTCTGGGAGTCAACTCTGTCCCCTCGCCAGCCAAAAGTTTTAGCCCCAGGGTGGGCCTGACCAGCAGCTGCCTGGAGGGACTTCAGATCACTGTGGCAGTTTCCAGAATTATCATCCCATAGATGGTAAGGACACAATGAGAAGTCAGTGCAGTGGGAACTTTGGGATCCAGTAGTTTGGGAGTGTGGTCTGCCTTTATCCCTTGGAGGGAGAAGCCACTGAGGCACCAGGCTGTGCAGCTTCAGGTCCTGGCCTGCAGACTGTAGGGGGACCAAGTGACCAATCTGAGTGGTAATTGCTCTTGCTTTAACCTGCTTGGATCTGAATTGCGGTCTAGGTTGGAGGTCATGGGCTGTGTGACCAGCTTGGCAGAGCATGTGGAGGCTTCAGAGAGGGCACCCAACAAATACCTTCAGTAACTGAGAAAACCCCAGCATTTGGTACAAAGCTCCCCTGTCTGGTAGCATAGTCATACTGTGTCAAATAGCCCCAAAGTCAAGTAATTGAGTGGCAACATGAGCAAATGAGGGAAGCAAAGCATACACAGGAATCCAACATTAGACTCCTATATGGGGACCAAAAGGATCATAGCATGGAAAAGGAGGAAGACAGTTAAGTCAGACCTCCTGCACCAAAAGCTTCCAAGAGAAATACAAGCTGGTTACAGGCCATAGTGGAGCCTAAAAAGGATTTTGAAAACCAAATAAGAAAAGTAGATGAAAAATTGGGAATAGAAATGAGAATGATGAAAGAAAATTATGAAATGAGTCAACAACCTGACTGGAAAAAATAACACCTTAAAAATAAATGAACTCAAATGACAAAAGATGCTCAAAAAGGCAATGAGGAGAAGAATGCCGTAAAAAGATGAATTTGCCAGATGGAAAAACAATCTCAAAAGCTCACTGAAGAGAATCAATCCTTCAGCATTAGATTGGAACAGAAGGAACCTAGTGACTTTATGAGAAATCAAGATACTATTAAACAGATACAAACAATTGAAAAATAGAAGGCAATGTGAAATATCTCATTGGGAAAACTACTGACCTGGAAAATAGATCCAGGAGAGATAATTTTAAAAATATTGGACTACCAGAAAGCCATGATCAAAAAAAGAACTTAGAAATCATCCTTCAAGAAATTCTCAAGGAAAATTGCCTTGATGTTTTAGAACCAGAGCGCAAAATAGAGGTTGAAAGAATCCCCTGATGACCTCCTGAAGAATATCCCAAAAAGAAAACTCCTAGGCATATTATAGCCAGGTTCCAGAATTCCTAGATCAAGAAGAAAATATTACAAAAAGCCAGGAAGAAACTATTTGAATATTGTGGAAACACAATCAGGATAACACAGGATCTGGCAGCTTCTACACTGAGTGATCAAAGGCCTTGGGATATGATATTATGGAGGTCAAAGGAGTTTGGATTAAAACCAAGAATCACCTACCCAGAAAACCTGATTATCATGTTTCAGGGAAAAATACAGTCATTCAATGGAATAGAGGACTTTCAAGCATTCTTGATGAAAAAAACAGAATTGAATAGAAAATTTAACATTCCTATGTAAGAAGCAAGAGAAGCATGAGAAGGTAAACAGGGAAAAGAAATCATAAGGAACTTATCAAAGTTGAACAATTTTCATTCCTATATTGAGAAACAATAATTGTAACTTATGAAACTTTTCTCAGTATGAGAATAATTGAAGTGAATAGAAATGTGTGTGTGTATACACACACATATAAAATTATATGTCTATATAGGAGGGTATATCGGTGAATGTTTGTATATATGTGTACAGGTATACATTGGTAGAGGGCACAGGACCAGTTTAATTGAAAGAGATGATACTTAAAAGAAAGCGATGATACTTAAAAGGTGAAATTAAGAGGTGAAGGAAGAATATAATGAGAGGAGATCAGAGCAGATTGGGATATACTACATCATATAGAAGAGGTAAGGGAAATGGTTATAAAGGAAGGGAAGAACAGGAAGCCAAAACAGAATGGGTCAACTTTATTCTCAATGAATTTGGCTTAGGGAGGGAATGATATACACACTAAATATGGTATCTCACCCTACAGGAGAGTAGGGGGGAAGGGGATGAGAGGGGGGATGATAGAAGGGAGGCCAGCCTGGGGCAGAGGGAAGTTGCAAGCACCCACTTTTGCAAAAGGACAGGATAAAAGTAGAGAATAGAACAAGTGGGAGGTGGGATAAGAGGGAGGGAAATATAGTCAGTCTTTTAAAATATATCTAATATGGAAATGTTCTGCATAGTTACACATGTACAACCTATATTGAGTTGCTTATCTTCTCAATAAGGGTTCATGACAAGGGAGGAAGGGAATAAATCTGGAATTCAAAGTTTTAAAATCAAATGTTTAATATATGTGTATACATATATATATATTTAAGAAATGATGAGCAGTTGGATTTTAGAAAAATTTTGAAAGACTTACATGAACTGATGCTGAGTGAAATGAGCAGAATCAAGATGACTTTGTACACAATAATAGCAACATTGTGTAATGACAAACTTGATGCACTTAACTCTTCTCAGCAATGCAATGGTCTAACACAATTCCAAAAGATTTAAGATGTAAAATGCTATCATTTTCCAGAAAAAGTACTATTGAGTGTGGATGCAGATAAACATTTTATTTTTTTTCTCACTCTCTCTTTGTTTTTGCTTTATCATGGATTTTCCTTTTGTTCTAATTCTTTTTTTCATAACATGACTAATGTAGAAAAAAAAAAAACGTGAATGGGAAAGAGACAGAGAGACAAAGACAGAGTCACAGAAACAGAGACAGACATAAAAGAGAGACACAGAGGCACAGAGAGACACAGAGAGACAGGGAGACACAGATAGAGGCATTGAGACAGACAGAAACACATTGTCAGAAAGGTAAATGGAGATAATAGCTCGATGCATATATCTATGCCATTCATATCTATGTTTATATAATCCATAGATATAGTTATACACATAATAACATATTTAATATATAATTAATTAATTTATGTAGTCAATAAAATAATAATATATTTATTAAAAATATTAGAGTGATTTCCAAAGTTTTATTTAGTCAGAATATAGAGGACCGAGTTTCTCCTCTACTTTGAACGAGAAGTTTTCCTGTTTGTAGATAATATATAACACATTAAGTTATTTTCTTTTGCTTTGGGTACATTCTAGCTGTCATAGAAATGAGCTTAAAGATGGGCAAGGAGGAACAGAAATGAAGAAGGACTGATGTATAAAACAGGTGACAAAAGAGTACAAGAGTACATAAATGATTAAAAATAAATTCAAGTCTGCAGATCCATATGAAATGACACAGTAGGGTATTAAAAGCACTTACAGGTGTGATCATAAAGAAATTCCTGGAAATCTTTGAGAGATTGTGAAGAGTAGGGCTTTGGAATGATGAAACTACTAAAGACGAGCTGTGATTTGCAAGAAAACCACATTTATCCTTTAGCTTTTGGATAAGATCTCTTTAATTGGGGTTGGGTTAAGAGAAGAGCTTTAAATAGTACATAGGGCTGAGCATAGCTTCATGAAATCACCCAGGGTCAGAGATCTGTTGGTACTCTCCAGGTTCAAACACTTGGCACCCATCAATCAAATTTCACACCCCTTTATTAAATTTCTTTTATCTGTCCTCTTCTTTTATTCCTCATGATGAACATGCTAGGTCTTCATCATCACCTAATGGAGCCAAACAGGTATTCCCACTCACATACCCTGATCCAAACCATCCTTCACACCATTGCCAAATGCATCTCTCTCTTGCATAGGTCTACTCATAGCTGCACAAAAATGCTTCAATATTTCGACATTACCTGCTGAATCAAATTATGGACCCCCCCCCTCCCTGGCATGCTGATTTAGAACTTCCATATTCTAATTTCACTCAATTTTCTCACCTATTATGTTTACATATCATGAATACTACTCATAGTTTCCCATATGTGTGTACCTGAAGCCTACCTCCATTCCCTGTTTTTGCTGTATTTGGAGTCTGAGGGATCTGGGTTCAAATACCCACTCTAATACCTGCTAAGTAGCCACAAGGAATTCATTTAACATCTCTGACCCTCAGGATCTCCATCTGCAAAATGGAGACCATAATTCCTTCATTATGTACCTCACAGAATTGCTGTCAAGTTCCTAAGATATTACAGATGTAAAGCATTCCGCAAGTTTTAAATTATGGCACATAAATGAAAGTTAGTACCATGCTCCATCTGACTACAATGCCATGTTCCTTTAGCCATTCAACTCCTAATAACCTTTAAAGCCAAATCACCAGGATGCCTTCTCTGATTGCCTCATTGATCAGAATCCTTTTTTATCCCCTTTGGACCACTTGTATGCTTTTAACCATGTTTTTTTTTGTATTACTGATATTTTGGGGTACATCATATACCTCTACTTTAAAATTCATTCCATGAGAGCAGGGACCATGTCTAATCCAAACTTGACCTCTTATCCCAGTAAGTAGCACAATATTTTTCACAGAGTAAATGTTTAGTTAGGGCCAACAGTTTAGAAAGTGTAGGGACATTAGTTGTCATTCTCATTTTACAGAGAAAGAAACAGAGAGTCAGAGAGGATAAATGAGTAGCTGAAGATCTCCCAACTAGAATTTGAATCTATGGATTTTGACTCTAAATCCAATGTCCCTTTCTCTACTATTACCTCTATCCTTTTAGAACTCATACATTGATAAATATTATGTCAAATGCTTACTTCCTATTTCCCTACAACAAAATTCAGTATCTCAATACCCAACCCTACCCACTTTGAAAGCAATATTCTTCTTCCCTCCAACCTGAAGTTCAGAAATAATAGATGTGAAAACATCACATTAGTGCTTTTTAGGGACTTTATAAAATTGTATTCAGTCAATAATTCAAATATTCTTCAAAAGTTTTCATTCTTGAAAACATGACTATAGTTTTAAAAATAGTGGTTCATTTTTGAAATAGTATGAAAGAAAATAAAAACCCTCTGTTTAACCCCACCCATGCTTCCCCCACCTCCCACCCTGCAAAGCCAGGTGGGTAAAATCCTATCCATTTTCTGTTCAGGAACATTAATTTAATTGAAGAGTCTGACAGTGTCAGAGGGCTGAAGGGAATATTTTATTAGATCTGCAAGATCCTGATCAAGGTAGTGGTGGAAGTCACCTCTTTGTTGGCTGAGCTCATTTTACCCAACTAAGAAGATTTGAACATTTTCTTCTATCCATCATGCCTGGGATTCTTCTGATTAGGTTATTTGGTGAAAAAATCCATCCTCCTTCATGTATCCTTTCTATGCAATTTGTCTCTGATTATCCTTGGAAATGTGGCAATGCTTTAATGCACATTAGACTTGAGTATTTAAAGGCACCTTTGAATCAGAGCCAAAGTGCAGGATGAAATTTCCTGGTGAACTCTGAGCAATATTATTAAAATGTTCTCTTTCCCTCACTATTTCTTCATCCTTTGTCATCTCTGGGCTCCTTTAGCACTTTTCTAGACTGCCTCAACTTTCAAAATAGAATGGTATTATTCCTGCATAACAATCCTCTATAGTAGCTGAGAAACAGTGGTTCTTAAAGGATTTATGGATTTCTCCAAACACTATCTGGAATGCCACCTCTACCCACATCACTGATTCATGAGTTCATCTTTGGGAAGACAGCGGCCGAATTACTTTTCTTTAGGGAGCTGATAACATCTTGGGGGAGAAGAGGGTCAGCCTGTCACTTGGAGAATATCTTACAAATTACAGCCCAAATGTGCCAGCACTATAAAAGTCATTAAGTATTTCACAAAATGAGGTCCTTGCTGCTTGGATTCCATCAGGCAGCAATTTTTACCTTGATTACCGAAAGTCACTTCATCTGTCTCCCAGCATCCCCCTGCCTGTAACTTATCCCTTGTTCTCTGAAGGTGATTTGACAGACTGTCAATCTTTCTAGTATATATGTCACTTTCTACAGCAGTTATTACCTTTAAAAGGAGGGGGGGAAAGTCCTAAACATGGCAAACCAAAAACTCCAGCAAAGCTCTTTCCTCATTTCCTACATTAATATATGCAAATCCATATAGCAATTCAGAGTAATTGTATAGTGATAATTCAAATATTTAGGATCTATTTATGTATGTCTCTTCAGTTGATTGTCACAAATGATAAAATAACATCATTTCTGCTGCATTTTTTGTTCCTTCTTCATTCCAAATTTTAGGTCACAAGCAGCAAAATGTCTGCTTGAAAGGCAACATCCGTTTTTCCATGTTGGATACCTGATTCAGGAATAGTAAATTTCCGGGCCTTGGATCCTGGAGAAATAAAGTCTTCACTTAAACAAAAATGGGAGTTTGCCTTCCACTCCAAAGCCTAGGGGTATTATTTTGTTTCCATTATTGCAAAGCCAGGTTATTTACAGAAAAATGTGTGAATGGCAATACATTGTTTTTTATTGTTTTCACAAAGGATGCATTCATTGGACCCATACATAACTGTTTTCCAAGCATTGCTATGGTTGATATGGATCTTTACTATACCTGTGGGGGGAACTAAAACTTTGCCCTTTCCCCCTTGCATAGGACCTCAGAGATTAAAAATATATAAAGTGGAACTAATGGAACAAGCTGAGAAATGTCTAGGAAATAATGAGCTAAGGAGCATTCAACTCCAATTTCAGCAAATTCTATGGTTGCAGAAGAGAAAAGGGGGGATTTAGGGTGAGTTAGCCTGTCTCCTAATACTACAAATGCTTTTCTTATATAAAACCATCTCCAAACCACAAAATTTCCACAACCAGAAAGGATGACCTTTCTGTATGTACTGGTAACACAAATTTTCCATTCTTCCTCAAGAAAAATATCAAGAACTTTTACTTCCTATGAACAAACAGTGAATTCCTACCTTTTTAAAATAATTTCCCTATTACTATCATGGAAATCAACATACTACTGGTCTTACAGTTTCTATACAATGTCATCTTTGACCTTTTATTCACTTTCACTCCATATATACAATCAGCCCACAGCTAAGTATTGACCAGAAAAGAAATATTTTACATTCCAACACTTCTAGTTTGTTTGGGTATTCATGGCAGCTAATATACTGAGATGGAATTTTCTTTTTTTTTTCTTTTTGATTTTTAAAAATATTATCTAATTCCATTTTTTCTGATTTTTATTTAGTATTTGGTTTTCCTCAGTTACATGTAGAAGTATTTTTTACATTTGTTTTTTAGAATTTGAGTGGCAAACTGAGATAGAATTTTTCAAAGAATTGCCATTCATTCCAAAGTTGGTAAAATTGTAAATCTTTGCTACCCATAGCAAAATCTGTCTACAAAAAACCTTAGACCATATGTTAATTTTGGTATAACATGAAGAAGTTGAGGAATGAGTTTGCCCCCTATATGACTGTTATTTTTGCAAAACAATTAAAACATTTTGACAGCATTTCAAAGTAATATTTTGAGCCCACTATGATATTATTAAGAACAAAACTGATTAGTCAAGGAGAGATGTGAGATTGTAAAACATTTCTGTTCTCATTAGGATAGGTGATAAAGGCCGAAGCACATAAATGTATGAAATTAAATTAGACACACTGTGGCATAAACAATATCCCTTTTGAAAACCTATTTGAAGGGCTACAGATAGGAAAGGGACCTGTCATTTTAATTGTAGGCAATTTATGCATGAGGAAACTCCATCCACAAATGCAAGTCAGTTTTTTCTCTGAAACTTATAATCTTTGAGAGATGAGATCTTTAGCAAGTTGTGATTTGCCCATAATCGTACAGCCAAGTCTTCCTGACTTCAAATATGACTCTGTAGTTACCAAAAAATAAATGTATTCCAGACATTATACCATATCCCTCTCCCTACATTGTGCGTTTGCATGCATACATGTGTACACATAAACACAGAGCTGTTTTTTGTTCTGTTTTGCAATAGAGGAAGTCATTGGTCATAGTGAAAATATACACTCTTTTTGCCTACAAATATGATAATGATTATTTTTACTGTCATATCCACATTTCACCGCAGAGCCAGTTGCCATTACCTTTTCTTTAAATCATAAGGATACCATTGTATTCACTGACTGCTGAAGAGATATGCCTTAGCCTCTCCACATTAGCATTCCATCTTCTTTTGCATGTATATATGCATAAACACATATACACATATGAATATATATTATATATATGTATATATATGTGAATTGTGACTAACATCACATTGACAAAGAATGCCTATAGTTTAGGTTGTATGAAGTTAGATAGAAGGTCTGTAAAGCACATGTCTGTCCATTTGTCTGTCTGTCTATCCATCCATCTTTCCATCTATCTATTATCTATCATCTATCTATCTATCTATCTATCTATCTATCTATCTATCTATCTATCTATCTATCTATTAAATGTCTGTCTATCTTTCTGTTTGTCTTTATAGCTATCAGTTTATTTATTTATGTTTCTTTTTGGAGGGAGGAGGGTAGAATAATTGGGGTTAAGTGATTTGCCCAAGGTCACACAACTAGTAAGTGTTAAGTGTCTTAGGCCATATTTGAACTCAGGTCCTCCCAACTCCAGGGCCAGTGCTCTGTTCACTGCACCACCTAGCCTTCCATATTAGTCTATTATAAAAAGGTATATCTTGTATCACTATTATAAATAATGAACTGGGACCAGAATTGAACAGGAGAACAGGCTGCATTGCCTTTGGGTAATTGCACAATGTTATTAATTCTCCCAAGCATCTCCTTGAAACAAAGGTGCATCTTTTTGTTAATATCAACATTATATCATTGTTGTTGTTTGGCCATGACTCATGGAACACTGATTTCCATTCTCCAAAGAAATCAAATTGAAAATAATCCAAAGGGCAATGTAGAGCCACTGTCAAACAGAGAAATTATATATGAAGAGTTTGTATGTGAATGTATATGCCCATATACTTATGTACATATATGCAAATATGTTTATTTATAGATAGATGCATATAAATCTGTATATAATATTTATAAATGTACAGACCAATCACACCTATAAATATCAATAGGTAAATGTTTTATATATAAGAAATTATTCAAATTTTTTATAACTATGGCTTCTTAAGCATCTGTGAAGTTCTCTTTTTTTCTTATCTATTCAAAAGATTGAATTCCTTAGTACTGACTCTAAACACTGTGTTCTTAAACTTAAGACTTTATTAATTTTTTTATGACTTACAGAAGAAACATTCTCAGAATTATGTTTTTAAAACATAAAATAAAAATACAGAGTTGCAGAGGAAACCATTTTAGTGAAATCTGGTCATATGCATGCTTATGCATATATCTTTTATATATGTATGTATACACACATATGCATGCATATTGTATGTACCTTCCATTTACTGAAGAACAAAAATAGGAAATCATCCAAAGGGCAACGTAGGACCCTTGATAGTGAAAAAAAAAATGTATATGTAACTATTGTAAATGTATGCATGCATAAACATATGTGTATACACATGCCTTCAATATACATATGGTTGTGTACTCACATGTGTATATGCATGCATGTATGCATACATACTTAAACCAGGTTCACAGACCCCAGGTTAAGAAGTACTTCTCTTAGTCATGGAAAGTGTCACATTTTGTCTATGATCACCACCTTTTCTGTATGCTGGAATGTTGTCTTTTTGCCACTAAGGAGACATATAATTGGTCACTCTTTGGTTGATATTTTGCATCCATAAGCATAATGTTTCACCACATCAGAAAAATTTCAGAGGTGGAAAGAACCATGTTAAGTTACCAAATCCAACCCAGACATAAAAAAAAAAAAAGATTACCTCTACACCATACTGAGGAATTGGTCATTCAATGTATGTTAAACACATTCCAACAGGGGCTGGGGTGGGGCTGATTGCTTACCCAGGCAATTTATTCCATTGGGTATCTCAAGTTCTATAAGTTGTTCCTTCTTACTGAGAGAATTGTGTGACCCAAACTGACTCCATCTTGTAAAACTGACTCCATTTTGTGATTTTAGTTTATTTTTCCAATAAATTCCATTTCCCTGCTAATCATTGGAGTTAGGTCCCATCGGGTTTCACATCTGGGAATGTTAACCAGCTTGACCTTACCCCTCCAATATCCTGAAACACATTCATCCCGGCCCCAACTCAGAAAGTCCCTACTTTTTCTTCCAATTAGATGTCTGATGACCTAATCTTGTATCCTTGTTTAAATTCTATTAATTGTTTGCTTTAAATGCATAAAAATCAGTCTCCTTCAGTTTTCAGGGTCTATTGCCAAGCTGGGGAGACCTGATCCTGATTTGTTATACAATTGGAGTGCATTGCTTAATAAATCAATAAGATCAGAAGCTTGAACTTTGTTTCCTCAGTTATTTCAGATTTCACTCTCTATATTACAAGAAGTCTAAATTTGGCTCAGCAACCTCATCTGATTATTTCTCACTCTCCTTTCTGGCACCAAATTTAACATTTCTAAACCCTTTTCCGGGTGATATTTCATCAAGTACTTGAAGCCACCTATCATGTTCCCTCCTTTTCTTCTCTCCTCCATGTTGAACATTCCTATTCCCTTTTGTCTACTCTTGAGACACTTTTCCATCTTAGTCAAGGGATACTTTACAGTTTGTTAATGCATATTTATGACAGAGTAAATACATGTACAATCTCAGCAGGAAATAGTACAGCAGTACAATAAATCCTTTATCTTGGTTTTTGCTTTTATTTTATTGTTGCAAGGCAATTGGGGTTAAGTGACTTGCCCAGGGTCACACAGCTAGTAAGTGTCAAGTGTAAAACTTTTATTCTTGACTATCTATCATCGCTTCTAGAGTTCCTACCTCCTCAGTGGTCAACTACACCTTAGCCTTATAAGATAAGATTTTCCCCACCAAAGCCCTTGGCACTGTCAAAAGAATCAGGATTGGGAACAGATGTTATTATCAGTAGAAATTACATTACAGTATCTAAATTTGCATCTGCTTTGCTGCTGTACTCTAAGAACATGGAACCATTTTGTCTGACATAATAGAAATCCTTCTATATGTGTTGTGTCTCCAATTTGCAAATGGGATCCTTGATAACTACTTACTTTTCTCTCTGCATCTCCATCATTAAACACAGTGCTATGCATGCAATAATTCCTTAATAAAAGCTTTTTTTTTCATTTATATTTGATCAATTCTTAGTGTAGCCTGGTTTATTTAGGACTTTCTTGTAAAGATCACCTAATTTAGTCATAGAGGGCTCATCTAGAGAAAATCAAAGTAGGGGTAGCTAGGTGGCAAAGTAAATAGAGAACCAGCCCTGGTTTCAGGAGGACCTGAGTTCAAATCCGGCCTCAGACACAACACAAAAACTAACTGTGTGTCCTTGGGCAAGTCACTTAACCCCAGTTGCCCTTCAAAAAAAAAAAGAGAGATATTCAAAGGAGTCAAATGTGGCAGGATTTTCAGCTATGACCCCAATCTACCCCTATACCCAAAGTAATGGATTGATGGTGCTTTATTTTCAACTCATCCCTCATGGTATTTGGATATAGTGATAGGAATTTGCCCATTGATACTTTATTTTATATAGCACAAGCAGCCAAGTTAATGAATTGAATGTTTCCCATACATAACATTTAGCCAGTATAATTTATAGTTATGGATAACCTGCACATTTACATAATCATTATTATATTTTAAAAGAACTGCTCCCAGAGAACAGAGGAGCAATAGGAGAGAGAGATAAGCATTTCACTTTGGCATAAAATACTGGGTTTCTGCTCAGTTTTTTAAATTGTTTCTCTTGCAAGATGACTACCTTTCGTTTTTTCCCAACATTACATTTTTCTGGGATTGCAAAATGGATGTTATTTTGGAAAATTAAATTAAAAGTAATGCTATTTTTTTTGTTATTTCTTCTTTTTACACAGCCTAAAAATATGGAGGGGGCACATTTAAGCAATTAAATGACTACATTTATTTGAAATTGTCATAAGGGGGATCCAAAAGTTGGCAAAAAAGTTCCCACTGTTTGCTGAACAGAGAAGAAGGCACCCATTCTTGAAAAGATTATTGACCAAGAGAAATGTTTTAGTAAGCAATCATTTCAGTAAATTTCAAAGGATATTAGGTGGAGGCAACAATTCTGGAAAAGAAATAATCAAGCAAGCAGGTGAACACTTTTTGTGGTAATACAATTAGAAAAGTCACAGTTACTGCTCTTAAGGAGCTTATAATTTATAGGAGGAGAAAACAAATATGAGAGGGTCAGCCACAAGGGCTAATGGCAATACCTTGTGGTTCAAAGGGCAATTAATCTAGTTTGAATGAAGTGTAGAGGGGAAGCTGATGCTGAGGTAGAATCTAATGCATCAAAGAATTGGAAATTGATGGGAAAATATCCATCATTTGGGGAATGACTGAACAAGTTGTCATATATGAATGTAATGGAATACTATTGTGTTATAAGAAATGATGAGCAGTTGGATTTCAGACAAATCTGGAAAGACTTACCTGAACTGATGCTGAGTGAAGTGGGCAGAACCAGGAAAACATTGTACACAAAAACATTAACACTGTGCAATTATCAACTTTGAAAGACTTAGCTCTTCTCAGCAATGCAATAATCTACAACAATTCCAAGAGATTCATGATGGTAATATTAACCATATCCAGAGAAGGATCTATGGAGTTGGAATACAGATTGAAGCATACTATATTATATATTTTTTTCTTTCTTTTGGTTTTTCCTTTTTATTCTGATTCTTCTTTTTCAACAAGACTAAATGTGGAAATATGTTTAATATGATTTTACATGTATAAACTATATCATATTGCACATCATCTTGGGATCTTGGGGATGGGAATGGGAGGGAGATAAATTTGGAACTCAAAATCTTATAAAAGTGAATGTTGAAAAATAAAACTAATTTAATATATTTAAACAAATAAAATGCATTGTTTCCAGGGTATTTTAATAAGGAAAATATCTATTTTAGCCTTTGATCCATTTACCAGTATCAAGGACCTTGGTGGTGAAAACTTTTCCAAGCTTTCAAAAGCTACTATTGCTGAGAAGATTGGGGCTGTGGCATGAATAAAGTTTCTCTCTGGGCTTTGTCTATATTGAGGTTGTTCCTTTATTGTATGATGGACTCTAAAGCCAGGCATTGTTTCTAGGCTGGAAGAGAAACTGATGGTCATAAAGCTCTTGATCTCCATGTAAGGCATGAGGTACAGTCATGGTTGTGGTGATGGTGGTCTTACCAACTTAACTCACATAGTCTCATTCCTCTCCATCCTGGCACTTGTCTTGGCTTACTGGCTTGCCAAACAACACAATTGTGTGGCTGGTAATGATAGAAGCAACAAAAGGAAGGGAAATTTCTACTTGTATTTCTATCCTGCATGATGGTAACAGAAGTTATAATCAGAAGTTGTAAGAATTCTTTGAAGTTAACTTGTACAACCCATTTCTAAGCAGGAATATATTTTACAGCTTCCTAGAGAATAGACATCTAGTCTCAGATTGATGGCTTTAAGAGATGAGACAGTCACTGCTTTATGAAGCAGCACATTCTATTTTAAGTGGCTCAGATAATTATGGAGTTTTTTTCTTTCATCATGCTTAAGCCAACCTACCGATATCATCTACCTGTCATTCCTAGTTCTTCTCTTAGGGTCCAAGCAGGACAAGATTAATGTGTAATCCACATATTATTCAGTCCTTCCAAGACATGAAAACACCCTCATCCCATTCCCAAATTTTCTCTTCTTTCTTTATCTCCTCATTTCCTTCCACTGATTTCCTTGTGATATAATTTCCTCACCATCTTATTTAGCTCCATCTGGATTCAGTCCAATCTGTCCATGCTATTCTCACCTTTTCTAGACCTACACAATCCATATCTTCTGCATTATGTATGTACTATTTAGTTAACTTTTTACCTCAAGTTATGCTCTATATTCTCAAGTTTCTTTGTTCACACATGCCCAACAACACCTGGTCACAGTTCTTTCTGCTATACTTTAAATCTGTATATTTAAATATTTTAAATGTCTCCTTGAAGTTCTTGTGATTGAGTGGAAAGGACCCAGTTAATACAGATAGTAGGTGTGAGTTTGAGTCCAAATTTCCCTATCTCTGAACTTTGGGACAGATAGAAGAAAAAGCTATTTAACTAAATGTGGCAGGATGAAGATGTTAATGTCAGCATTCTTGTAGTCTTAGTCTTACACAAGTAAGCTTCATAACTGGTAAACAAGTAATAACAATTATATCAAGGCTTGAAGCCTACTATAGGAACTTCCTATTAGAAACTTTCAAAAATATGGATTAAAAATTATATGGCTGATTAAATGTATTACTAGATAAATATGGTGAAATATTTTCTAACAATGATTACCCTTTATGAAATCATAATAAACTGACTAATATTGATTAGAGCTTGACTAGGGGTCCTCAAGGAATCAACTGCCTCAACATATGTATGTATAAATGTGCACATACGTGTAACTATCTTTTTATCCCATCTAAGCTATCTATCCATTATCTATCCTCTAAATTTGAGCAAGACAAGAATACGTTGGGGCTATAAAACAACAGAACTAGAAAGGACTTCAAAATGTATCATATTGTAAAGGAAAGTGTTTTGGAGCCAGAAGATATGAGTTAGATTCTGACTCTGCTATTTGCTACCTAGATGATTTCTGGCAAATTAGTTTACTTTTCTGTGACTCATTTTTTCCTCTCAGTTCCTCTTAGAGGACACTTTCCAACACTGGAGGAACCACTTTCCCACCTACAAGGATGCTACCAATATTCAACTCAGTCCAAATGAGTACTATGTTACTCGAATCAGGTAAAGATGGTCTGAAGTTTGCTCTTATAACTGAGTAAATACAATGAATCTGATGTATTCCATTCAGACTGATTTTTCTTCATAGATTTTCTCAGGCCACCTATTTGGTTGCTTTGAATTTGGCTGATGATGCAATGATATTCACTTATCTGCTAGAGATCACTCCATCCCTTATTTTTTGTCTGTTCAATCTTTCTTCATTTTTTGTTCATAGTAATTGCTAGGCACCAACTGAAGATGACATTAACCTGTGATTGATATGATCAGTGATAAAGAATTAATTCAGGCTTTTTTAAACACTCCCCCTTTATACTCCTTCATTTTTACCTACTCTGAACCGTTTGTACATCACCTGTTGGCTATGAATAAATACTTGTTAAGCACATAACCCCCTGAAATTAAGAACATGAGTTAATGTTGCCATTTTCATTTTGTCCTGGCAGTTTGAGCTGATGCTCAGTCAGAGACTCATCTCGGGAAAGATATTACTTATAATACAAGCATGGGTCCAGAGACAGAGATGGTAAAAGCAATATCAGTGAATGTCATTACTCTACATGCTGGAATGCCTCAAAGCCACATTGATCTTTTTAATTAACTCTCATGGAATACTGCAAGATATGTCATAGGGAAATAAAACAGTGCCAGGCGGTGAAGCTAAGAATGGGAATGGAATGCTGAACCATACAGTGCTGAGATCTGATACTTGAGTGGGGGAGGGTATGTGATTTTGTCCCTTTGACAAAGCAGCCTACACTGCCCATGCTTTTCTGAATAATTATGGTTTATTTAGACAAAAGCATAGCCAGAATCCCCAAATTAGAAGGGGTTTCAGAAGATATCTGACTGACTCATCCCTATACTGGTTCCTATTCCCTTTTTCCTTTAACTAATTATAACATCCATTATGTGCTTGATGATTTCCATTGTTGGGGAACTCATTACCTTTTAAGGATGCTTTCCTCTTTTTGGTCAGTTGTAACATATGCAATTTTTAAATTTTATTGAAATTCAAATTTTGCCTATTCAAAATCATCTGGTTATTCCTAATCTTGCCTTCTGGGGCCAAGCAGAACTACCCCAATTTCTCTTCCAAGTGATAGATATTAAATACTTCAAGAAAGAGACAGTATCATTCCCACTTTCAAAGTTTTCTCTTCTTTTGAGTATATATTTCTATCAACAATGCAACATTCACAATGCCTATGGTAATTATAAATATGTTGATATGGTTATTAATCATAAAATATACCAGACTCTCTAAATGGGGAATAAAGCTAGAACATTTTTTCAAATACCAGAAAACTGAGTCCCAAAACCAGAAAGTCAAAGCTATCACAATAGTTATGAAGTAGGCACATGTAGTTAATGTAGTAAACACCCACATTCTCAAGCCTTCAAAACAGAACAGCCTATCCTCAGGCAAAGATCCTCCTCTCCCCAGTCAGGGCAACTGCTCAACATCCACGAAGCATGCTCCCAGCAGCTCCAGCTCCCCGCAGTTCCCATCCCTGGCAGTCCTCAGCAGGAGTCCTTAGCAGAAATTCTAGCTGGCTCAAAAACAAGAGTTCGAGGCACCCCTGCCACTGCTGCCACTGTCACTGCTGCTGTTGGTGCTACTGCTGCCAGTTCTGCTGCTGCCACTGCTGCCATTGCTGCTGCTACAAGCACTCTAGCTTTGCTTCTGCTTCCTCTTGCCCCACCCCTTCCTGCTAAGTCAGTAAGTTCAAGAGGCATGGAAGAGCTTTAAATCCCATAACCATAACAATATCCTCAATGCTTTAAGCATATCTTCATATCAATGACCTTCACATCCTTTGTCACCCTTCATTTAGGATCATAGGAAAACTGATTTGGAACTGGAATAGGCAACAGGATTTGATCTCACATAATAAAACCTCCTTATTTTTACAAGAAGCAGCTTGTCTTATGTCATACATTCAGTGATTTGAACATCCCTACCCCACCCCCAATTCTCTGCTTCAAATCTAAGTCTTTTTACATGGTCAATATTAGGTGGGGGAAGTGTGGAGCAGTCCATTTGCTCAATTTTGTATATTATAAGCTCTAATAAAGCTGATTGAATTTTTTTTTCACTTTTCACCATATGACTCCAGAATAACTGGCTGAAACATGAAAAATTATGTCCATCAATTGTTTGGTCAAGATGACATCCAACAAGTAATTGTTTAACTTTTCATTGCATGGGCTAGATTTCTCTGTGAAATATCCATGTTGGGGAATCATGTAAATAAAACTAAAATTATAGACTGAAGTATAGAAAATAGGTAAGAAAAAAAGGTAAGTAAAAGTTCACCACCCTAGCACTACTGTATCTGGAAGTTAAGAATAAGTCCCTCCAGATTAATCCCTGAAATGATTTTCTGGTCAGTGTCTTAACTATGACAAGGAAAGAACTCACATAGTACAGTGCCATCCAAGGACAGGGACTTTATTTTGGAAAGTTGCAGGGATGGTGAGTAGGACCAAAATGGAGTAGATCGAAACATCTGACTAGGAAAATTGATCAAGGTAATTTGATCATGGTTCAATCTTCCAGGCCTTGAGGAGGAGGGAGCAGGGACAAAAAGTACAGAGGTGATTAATGAACAGTTTTTGGAGAAATTAGAAATTGGAATCACAGAATTTTCATTCTGTGTCTCAGCCCTATTATGAGGAAAATACTTTGCAAAGTACTATTAAAATAAGCAAATATTAATGATATCAATATTTTACTCATCATTTTGCTCATACTCTCAATACTGACAGAAGTGGTCAGAACAATGACAGTGCTAGGGCTAGTGAAGAAATCTAATATTTTAATGGATCTTCATAACTACAGTGATTAATATCGCAACCTATGCGTGACTACTTAGACTGTTAGAAATAAAATAAACATGAGAGAATGTGAATATGCTCATTCCCAAATCTACTAGATGAATTTTATATCAGTGTCTTCAGCTACATGTCATAAGCCAAGATTGTGCTATTACTATTTTTTAAAAATCTTCTGTCTGCTATTAGTGTTATTACTTAACATTCCTGTGATATCAAAAAGCTACAATTTCATCAGTGTGGGAACTCTTTCTGCCAATGGCAGATCCAGGTCAAAAATATATCTATAACTTAGATAAGTCTTGAGGGAGTTGCTTGAATTCCAGAGTAGATAAGATATTGTTCCTTTCTGCATATCCACTAGTGGTTTAAAGATAGGACTTGAACACAGGCCTCTTCTTGACTTCAAATGTAGTAACTTCAAATGTAGTACTTTATTCCTTGCTTCTTCAAAAGAGTAATGGCTTAGAAAACAAAAGGAATAAGCTAATTATTCATAGCATTGAACTGATGGTCTCAGAAGAAAAGAGTTTTAGCTCTAGCCTCCTGTTTATTCACTGTGACACCTTGGGCAAGTCCCTTGGATAGTGCTTTCTATTCTACAAATCTAAAAAAGGGAAGTTATTGTTTCTTCCAGCTCTGACCTTTCAGGATCATTAGTTAGAATGTAACCTTGGGTCGGTGATTGATTTGTACCAGAAGAATCTGTTTTAAATAGAGCAGAGTTGCCATCATAAATATGTGAAGAGTAACAGATATGATATGCTTGATACAATAACTAAGATTTACATAGAACTTTCAGGATTGTCAGGTGCTTTATAGGATTTATCTTAATTGATCCTAGTAACAAATTTGTGAGGTGGGTGCTATAATTATCTACATTTTATCAATGAGTAAACTGAGGCACAGTGTGATGTAGCATCTGGGGTTTGAAATTAATTCAGAACTTCCTGAGTCCAATTCTAGTTCTCTAATCACTATGGTATATTTCTTTAGAACTACCCAAAGGTAGAATGTGCTGCCTTGTAAGATACACTATCCATAAAGTCTCTAAGTCTATGGCTGGGTGAGAAATCACAGGCAATATCACAGATATTCTCATCACAAATCACTTTGGATTAAATGATAGTCATTGTATCTTCCATCTTGGAGATTCAGAGATTCTGTAGTTCTTAGAGTTTTGCTCTAGAGAGGGCACTGTAATTTGGACATTATTTTCCCTTTAAACTTTCCTGGGGTCTATTGACAAGGACAAATTGTTTGGAACCACCATGCAATTGAATAATGTGCATCCATATATTATACATGATCTTGAATGCTTCAGCTGGGGCAACTTCACGGTCTGCCAATGGCCAACTAAATGACCTTGAATGCACCATTGCACCAGTTTTCCTTCATCTCTGGCCAAAAATAACTCTATAGGCTCACTCTAGTGCTAAAATTTCATCAAAGAACCTAATACTTTTAGTCTTGTGCACTGGAGAACTAATTTTGTTCTATATCTTCCCACAAATAAAATTAGTTGCCCCAGATTGCTAAGTTTTGTCTTTTCTACCAACATAAAACTTTCTATGTCCTTCCCTGTTCTGTTCTCTCCATTCCCATGGCAGTTACCACATTTAAGGGCCTCATCACCTTGCATCTGTGCAACTGCAATGGCTGCCTAGTTGTTCTTTCATGCATCCATCCCCTGCTTCCTCTAATCCACCCCCTCCAAAAGTGGCCCAAATGATATTTCCAAAGCATTGCTCTGACTGCACCAACTCCTTATTCAAGATGCATTAGTGACACCCTATTTAAGATAGAACAGAAACTATTTCATCTAGCACTTCAAACCTTCAAAAATATTTCTTTTGTTCAACTTTCCAGGCTGATTTCACATTAGTACTTTCTATGTATCAGTTCAAATACAGCCACCCTAGCCTACTTATTTCTCTACAGATATATTTTTCCATCCTCTGTCTTTTGGTCTTTAAACAGGTTGCTCATCCCCCTCCTTATTCCTGGAGCTCTCTTCCTGCTAATATCTGTCGTTAGGTAACTATTTCTTGTCAAGTTTTAGCTTAAATACCACCTCCTACTTGAAGGACTTCCTGATTTCCCCACTTAGAATTTGCATGCATTCCAAATTATTCTAGCTGTATTTCACATATACTTTCTATTTAGTTTTCTGTTTACATGTTGGCTTCCTTCAGTTTTATCCAAAGTCATTTAGAACAGATAAGGTTTAGTTTTTTTTTTCTATCTTGATATTCCTTTTCCTCCTCCTCCTCCTACTAACTGCTCCTGATGATAGTGATGATGAAAGAAGAAGAAGAAGAAGAAGAAGAAGAAGAAGAAGAAGAAGAAGAAGAAAAAAGAAGAAGAAGAAGAAGAAGAAGAAGAAGAAGAAGAAGAAGAAGAAGAAGAAGAAGAAGAAAACATCTGGAAGCATACTAGGTACTTCATAAGTGTTTTGTTGTGTTGAATCAACAAAACAAAAAAAAACAATAAAAAAACAGACTGACTCCAAAATATTCTTTGAGTGAAGAACAAGAGGGCTACCAGGATTGCATGGCCTGGATCCATATGTTGATTTCAATGGTTGAAATACTTAGACAATCTTTCATTTATGCAGATTAACGAATGAAGCCAATTCTCAACTAATGAAAAACAAAAAGATTAGAATGTGTTAGTACAATTTACAAAAAACTTTGTTGGAGAAGCCAATTTCACTGGCATAGGGAAGAAAAAATATGAGATATTGGTATTTATTAGAAAACTGAAGAAGCCATTTAAAAAATTATTTCAAGATGTAGATGAGGTCAGTGATATGGGTAGCCCCTCAAAGAAAATATTTCATAATGCAACCATACCTTCTCAATATGTGTGGCTGCTCTCAATGCCTTCCAATAATCTCATACCACAGTGTGAAGCAAGCCTGTTGGTGGCCTTTCTTTACTTTTTTGACATTGTCAGGATACCTTAGGAGAAGATTGGTGATTTATAATTTAGTTTTAATTATCACTTATATTTATAAAGTACATTAAGGTTTGCAAAGAGAACTAAATACACACAAATGAACATATATAAGAGTACATATAGGTGTGTATTTTCATTTGATCTCCATAACAACCTCATGAGGTACATCCTAGTAATATCTCCATTTCAGAGAAATGAGAAAACTATATAACCGACAGATTAAATGACTTGCCAAGTTACACAATTGAGAATTGACAATTAGGTCTTTCTGACTCTTGGGTGCCAAAGTTTTCTTTCTCTCTTTTTAAGTGTTATATATTGAATATGTTTACACACATATATACATATATAAGTATTATATAAAAGCATCATATATATTTTATATATAAACACACATATGACCATGCATAAATTGTAAAGATATATGTATTATGTGTATATAAATATATGTATATAAACCACATACATATACAAATGCATGATATGTATCACATGCATTCACACATATGTATACATACAAACACATATATACTGACTACATATTTATATGTGTGTATACATGTTTGTATATACATAAACACACATGCATATATGTACATATGCATATATGTATAAGTATGTATGTACATGTTTATTTATATGCAAATCGGTGTGTGTACACACACACAATTTTACTATCCTTGGTCTGCTTCTCCTGAATATTTCCACATTTACAATGTGTTTCATTCTTCAAATGTTCCCTTATTCCCAAAATGTGCCTTTCCATTGGCTAATCTTCAACTTGAACTCCCTGCATAACATGATAGCTAAGTATTTGCAGCCAACAGCATGATGGGAAGGATATTGGTGTCACAAGATGGACCTTTGTTTCTAGGAGAAGCTACATATCATTAAAAGAACTGCATGATTTCCCAAAGGTAATTCAAAAACAAATAAACAAACAAACAAAAAATTGGCAAATAATTAGTTGAATTTGTCCAGTGACTAAGCTACTGGCTGATTGAGTTAGGTGCCTTGGGAAGTTGTGCTAACTTCCAGGGTATGAGTTTGTTATTGGCTCACTGAAGCTGCAACTCATTGAACAGTGGAGAAAGGTAATTGAGCTTTTCATGTTGCCTTGTAACCAGAGGTTCCCTTACGTCCTGGAAAAAATCTTTTACTTCATGACATTAAGCTACATGATGCTACAACTATCTCTCTTGCCTAGAAAGGAGCCAATTGTGGAGTTCTAAGAAAGGATTGGGGGGAGTATGGCATTGGGAAAGAGCCCTGGCCTTGGAATCAGAGGACCTGGCTCAATTTCAGCCCTTCTACTTCCTCTCTGTAAGACCTTGAGGAGAGTGATCGATTAACTTATGTTGTTCTTAGTTTCATTATGTATGGCAATGAGTTTGCTATACTCAATGTTCCTTCATCTACTTGAAGCCATTTTTGTATGGTTTCATGATCCTACCTTAGCTGTCTTCAAGTATTTGAAGATTGTTTGTTTTTCCTTTTTGGAGAAGACAGTGACATGTAATGTGATGCCCTGACTTGCAAGTGAAGTAGATTTAATGAGTAAGGGCTGTGCAAAGTCATCAGCCTCACTTTTTCATCCAGAACCATCTGTGTCCAGTGGCTAGATATAGATCAGGATGACTGGAGATGGTTCTGCATGTAGTGGAAAACCTTGACCTTTTTAAGGTAAGGTCTCTCTTAAGTCAAGTCTTTGACTGAGGCAAAGCCCATTCAGTGATTTAGGATAGGTAAGAAATAAGGCAAAGAATGGCCTCTTAAAGTAAAAGAGAAAATCATTCTGGAAGAGGAAGATACTCTGCTTCTGAACAAAACAGAAACACTTGTTATTTACATTCACTCTGAGCCATATGATCCCAAGCAATAACCACTAAGTGGTTATCCCACCTGAGCTGGGATCTTTTGCTGGCCAAATAATGAGAGCCAGACACAAAGAAGAGGGAATGGAAATATTCAGTTTTGCCCCAGATGACTCAATTAAGAATAATAAAGAGAAGTTACAAAGAGGAAAACGATATAAGAGAACTTATTCTCACAACCCATCTTTTTGTAGGAAGCAAGGTGGCACAAGGGATAGAAGAGTGGACCTAGAATCACAGAAGTTTGAATTACAATTCTACTTTGGACATTTACAAGCTGTGTGACCCTGAGCAAGTCACGTAATCTCTCTGCATCTGTTTCCTTAATTATAAAATAAGGATTACAACACATTCCTCCCATGATTTTTAGAAGGAAAAAATAGATGACATTTGTAAAATGCCTTATAAAATTTAAAGAATTCTATAAATGCCAGCCATTATTACAATGACAAAAAATGATAATATTTATAAATCTCCATGACGCCATTTTAAGTTTTCTTCATGGAGATACTGGAATGGTTTTATATTACTTTCTACAGTTCATTTTACAAATGAGGAACAGAGGCAAACACTAAGCGACTTGCCTAGGGTCACACAACTAGTAAGTATCTGAAGGCAGATTTTGAACTCACAAAAATGTCTTCCTGACTCCTGGCCCTGCTCTCTATACATTATGCCAACTTGCTGCCCCTGCTAATAAGCAGAGCTTTGCAACTCTGGAATGTGATTCCTGAAGAAGCAGAGAATTCTGCTTTGCTGGAGTTTTAATTTTTTAATTAATTAATTTTTAGTTTTTAACATTAAAATCCATAAGATTTTGAGTTTTAAATTTTCTCCCCCTCTCTCTACTTTCATCTCCCCAAGACAGCATTCCATCTGATATAGGCTCTATGTATATATTAATAATAAACTTTTTCATATTAGTCATGTTGTAAATATAGGGGGAATCACAAGACAGAGGAAACAATTTAAAAAGAGAGAAAGAGAGAAAATAGTATGCTTAAATCTGCATTCAGATGTCATAATTTTTTTTTATTCTGAATGTGTATAGCATTTTCCGTCATGAATCTTTTGGAGTTGTCTTAGGTCCTTACATTGCTGAGAAGATCTAAGTCTAGCAAAGTTAGTCATCATACAATGTTGTTACTGTATACGTTTTCCTCATTCTGCTCACTTCACTCAGCATTAGCTCATATAAATCTTTCCAGCTTTTTCTGACATCCACCTGCTCAACATTTCTTATAGCACAATGGTTTTCCATTGTGTTCACTTATCACAACTTGTTCAGTCATCTCCCAATAGATGGGTAGGCCCTCAATTTCCAGTTCTTGGACACCAAAAAAAGGAGCTGTTACAAAAATTTTTGTGCATATGGGTCCTTTTCCTATTTTTATTTTTAGAAATTGTTTGTCTTTATTAATTTTTTTGTTTACATTTAGTTTACAGGATTCAATTACACAATTCCTTGAGTTTCAAATTTCCTCCCCCTCCCTCCCCTTCCAGCCCTCTTGGTGGCATACAATCAAGTATAACATCTGCAAATAGTTTCACATTAGACATGTAGAATGATTGTATCAGATGGAATGAAAAATGGGAAACAGAAAAAAAAAAAAACACCTAATAAGAGTCTTTTGGAGTCAACTTATAACCCTGAATTGCTTGGAAGAAGAGTCCAGTCTATCAAAGTTGGTCATCACAAATACGTTGCGTCTTTAAATGTGTAAAAATCTCTCCTGGTTTTGCTCTTCTCACTCAGCATCAGTTCATATAAGCCTCTCCAGGTAAATATGAAGACTGTCTGCTCCTCATTTCTTATAGCACAATAGTATTCCATTACATGCATATACCACTACTTGTTTAGCCATTGCCCAATTGATGGACATCTCCTTGATTTACAATTCTTTGCCACCAAAAAAGCCACTACCAGGACGATCACCAAAGGGCTGGGACTGGAAAGAGCAAGGTAAGAACCAAATGCAGGGGCCCCTGTCCAGGACAGCAAACACTCCTGGGGCTACCACTTCATAGCCCAGAGATTAAACAAAAAGAGCTTCTATCAGGACCTCCAAAGACTAGGATGACAGAGTGAACCTCACCTACTGCAACCCACCCCCTCTGATCCTGAAAACATAGTAACTATTGCCCCAGGGAAAAACCCTCTACCATAAAGGCTTGGGATCCCTAGAGGAAGGGTGTGGCTAGGGCCCTGCCTCAAAATGGGTAGAAAGCCCACTACAAAGACTCTGGCATCCTACTATCCTCAGAGGGAGGAAACAAACTCAGGAGACAATGGGACTCCAAACCCACAGCTGAAACATCAACAGGGAATGGGTCCCAAGCACAGAAAGCTGTCCTAGATGAGATCAAAAGGAAATTAGAAAACTGAATGAGAAAGATAGAAGACAAAATGAATAATTCTCTCAAAAACAAAATTGCAGAATTAGAAAAAAACACATTATAATGAAGAAAACATGTCTCTAAAAAGAAAAGTGTATGATATGGAAAAACTAACCAAAGAAAATGATTTACTAAAAACTAGAATGAACCAAATTGAAACAAACAACTCTATGAGGAATCAAGAATTAGTTAAACAAAACAACAAGAATGAAAAATTAGAAAAAAAAAAAGGTAAAATACCTCAAAGGAAAAATAACTGACCTGGAAAACAGATCCAGGAGAAATAATCTGCGAATCACAGGCCTACCAGAAAATCATGATGAAAAAATTAGCCTGGACAACATTCTCCAAGAGCTCATTAAGGAAAACTGCCCTGAGATACAAGAACCTGAGGTTAAAATAGAAATCGAGAGAATCCACCAGACACCAGCTGAAAGAGATCCCAAACTGAAAAGTCCTCAAAGTGTTGTGGCCAAAATCCAGAACTACCAGATAAAAGAGAAAATACTTCAAGCAGCGAGAAAGAAACAATTCAAATATCGAGGGTCCACAGTGAGGATCACACAGGATTTGGCAGCCTCTACACTTAAAGATTGGAGGCAGTGGAATACAATTTTCCGGAAGGCAAAAGAGCTCGGGTTACAACCAAGGACCACATACCCAGAGAGACTGAGCATATTCTTCCAGGCAAAGAGATGGTCATTCAATGATATAACAGAGTTCCAGACCTTCCTGATAAAAAAGCCAGAACTCAATGGAAAATTCAACCTCCAATTACGAGATGCAACAGTGACATAGAAAGGTAAACAAGGTACACACACACACACACACACACACACACACACACACCCTGCTATTTGATAAAAGCAAATGGGTTATAGACAAGTAGAGGGTATGAGTATAAAATACACAAAATGATGATTGAAAAAAATCTTTTCAAGTGTTACAAAGGGACTGCAATGGAAGAAGAGGAATGAATGAAGTGGAAAAGGGTAAATTATGCCACACAAAGAGGCATAAAAACAGTATAGCAGAGGAAAAGAAGGGAGGGAGATGAGAATCATATGTGATTTCCCTCATTGCCTCTGCTGCAAGGAGGGTATAACAACCAGTTAAGCATAGGACTCTATGGAGAAGTATTATTTTAGAGGGAAAGAGGGGGGGGGAGAGGAGCTTCACATGAGATTTGTTCCTGTCACTCTTGGTGAAAAGAAGAAATAACATACTTCATTACATATAAAAATATCCTACAGGCAGTAGGAGGGGAAAAGGGCTATAAAAATGGGGGGTGTAGTTAGTAGGGAGTGAAGAATTAAGGGGAAAGGGGAGGAAAAGGGAGGGGGGCTGATAAGGGAATACTGAGGGAGGCAGTGGTCGAAAGGAAAACTATTAAGGGGGGGAAGGGAAAAGGGGGGAAAATATGAGCATCAATAGGGGAGGAAATAGGATGTAGGGAAAGAAACAGATAACAATCATAACTGTAAATGTAAATGGAATTATCTCTCCCATAAAATGGAGAAGGATAGCAGAATGGATTAGAAATAATAATCCTACAATATGCTGTTTACAAGAAACACATCTGAAACAGAGTGATACATACACACAGGGTAAAGGTAAAATGCTAGAGTAAAATATATCATGCCTCAACTAAAGTACAAAAAGCAGGGGTAGCAATCCTTATCTCAGATAAAGTAAAAGCAAAATTTGACCTAATTAAAAGAGATAAGGAATGAAACTATATCCTGTTAAAATGCACCATCGAGAATGAAGCAATATCATTACCTAATATACATGCACCAAGTGGTATAGCATCCATATTCCTAGGGGAGAAGGTAAAGGAATTAGAGAAAAAAAAAATAGATAGCAAAACTATACTAGTGGGAAACCTTAATCTCCCCCTCTCTGAACTTGATAAATCCAACCTCAAAATAAACAAGAAAGAAGTTAAGGAGGTGAATAGAATTTTGGATATGATAGGTATGATTGATCTCTGGATAAAACTGAATAGGTATAAAAAGGAATATACTTTCTTCTCAGTGGTTCATGGCACATACTCAAAAAGTGACCATGTTCTAGGGAATGAAAACCTCATAATTCTATGCAGTAAGGCAGAAATATTAAAGGCATCCTTCTCAGATCATGATGCAAAAAAAAATTATATGCAATAAAGTGCCATAAAAAGACAGACAAAAAACTAATTGGAAATTAAACAATTTAATCCTAAGAAATGAGGGGATCACACAAGAAATTATAGAAACAATCAGTAAATTCATTCAAGTGAATGATAATAATGAGACAACATATCAAAATTTGTGGGATGCATTAAAGACAGTTCTTAGAGAAAGTTTTATATCTCTGAGTGCATACATGACTAAACTAGAGAAAAGGGAGGTCAACAAATTGGGCATGCAATTAAAAAACCTAGAAAAAGAACAAATTCAAAATCCCCAATTAAATATTAAATTAGAAATATTGAAAACCTAGGCGGCCAGGTAGCACAGTATGTAAGAGCACCGGCTCCAGTGTTGAGAAGACCTGGAGATAGAATCCCAGGCTCAGACACTTAGCACCCACCCATAAATACCTGGCCGTGCAACCTTGAGCAAGTTACTTAACCCCAATTACTTAGGGGCGGCCAGGTGACTCAGCGAGTAAGAGCACCGGCTCCAGTGTTGGGATGACCTGGATCAAATCCAGGCTCAGATACTCAACACCACACCCAGAAATAACTGGCCGTGTAACCTTGAGCAAGTTACTTAACCCCGATTGCTTAAAAAAGATAAAAAAAAAAAAAGAAATAATGAAAATGAAAGGAGAGATTAATAAAATTGAAATTAAGAAAACTATTGAATTAATATATAAAACTAAGTGCCGGTTTTATGAAAATAACCAACCAAATTTATAGACCCTTAGTCAATATGATTAAAAAAAGAAAGAAGAAAACTAAATTATGAGTATCAAAAATGAAAAGGGTGAATCTACCTCCAATGAAGCGGAAATCAAAACAAAAATTAGGAATTATGTTTCCCAATTGTATGTACATAAATTCGACAATCTTAGGGAAATGGATGAATATTTACAAAAATACAAGTTGCCGAGATTAAATGAAAAGGAAGTAAATTATTCAAATAACCCTATCTCAGAAAAAGAAATTGAACAAGCCATCAGTCACCTGCCTAGGAAAAAATCTCCAGGGCCAGTTGGATTTGCTGGTGAATTCTAACAAACATTGAAAAAACAAGTGATTCCAATACTCTACAAACTATATGGGAAAATTAGTGAAGAAGGAGTCCTACTAAATTCTTTTTATGACAAAAACATGGTACTGATACCTAAATCAGGAAGAGATAAAGTAGAGAAAGAAAATTATAGACCAATCTCCCTCATGAATGTAGATGCAAAAATTCTAAATAAAATACTAGCAAAAAGACTACAGCAACTTATCTCAAGAAGAATACACTTTGATCAGGTAGGATTTATTCCAGGAATGCAAGGATGGTTTAATATTAGGAAAACCATCAGTATAATTGATCATATCAACAATAAAACTAGCGGAAACCACATAATCATCTCAATAGATCCAGAAAAGGCTTTTGACAAAATACAACATCCATTCCTATTAAAATCATTAGAAAGTATAGGAATAAGTGGAGCCTTCCTTAAAATAATAGCTAGCATCTATTTAAAGCCTTCAGCATGTATTATATGTAATGGGGAAAAGCTAGCAGCATTTCCCATAAGATCAGGGGTGAAACAAGGGTGTCCACTATCACCCATCTTATTCAACCTGGTACTAGAAATGTTAGCAGTAGCAATTAGAGAAAAAAAAGAAATCAAAGGAATAAAATTAGGCAAAGAAGAGACCAATCTATTACTTTTTGCAGTTGATAATGATGATATATTTAGAGAAACCTAGGGAATCAAGTAGAAAACTACTTGAGACAATAAATAAATTTGGCAAAGTTGCTGGATATAAAATAAACCCACCCTCAGCATTCCTATATATTTCCAATGAAATTCAACAGCAAGAGATAGAAAGAGAAATCCCATTTAAAGTTACTTTAGGCATTACAAAATATTTGGGAATCTACCTGCCAAAACAAACCCAGGACCTATATGACCACAACTACAAATATAAATTTCAACATTGAAAGGTATCAGCTTCTCATATAGGGTTGTAAACAGTTTGTTCTTATTCAATTCTAAGTTAAGTGCATGTGTGTGTGAGTGTGCATGTGTGCATATGTGTGTGTGTGTGTGTGTGTCTGTTTTCCTTGTTTACCTTTTTATGTCTTTCTTGAGTCTTGTAATTGGAGATTCAATTTTCCGTTGAGCTCTGGCTTTTTCATCAAGAAAGTCTGGAAGTCCCTTATTTCATGAAATGACCATCTCCCTGCCTGAAAGATTATGCTTAGTTTTGCTGGGTAGTTGATCCTTGGTTGCAGTCCTAGCTCTTTTGCCTTATGAAATATCAAATTCCAATCCCTCCAATCTTTTAATATAGAAGCTGCTAGGTCCTGTGTAATCCTGACTGTAGTTCCATGATATTTAAATTGTTTCTTTATATCTACTTGCAGTATTTTCTCCTTAATCCTATAATTCTGGAATTTGGCTACTATATTCCTTGGAGTTTTCAATTTGGGAAGTTTTTCAGGAGGAGTCCAATGAATTATTTAGATAACTATTTTACCTTCTGATTCTAGGACGTAAAGACAGTTTTCTTTGACAATCTCTTGGAGCATGTTGTCCAGGCTGCTTTTTTCATCATGGCTTTCCAGTAGACCAATAATTCTTAAGTTATCTCTCCTGGATCTGTTCTCTAGGTCAATTGTTTTTCCAGTGAGATATTTTACACATTCCTCTAATTTTTCAATCTTCATGCTTTGCTTGATTGACTCTTGGTTCATCATAGAGTACTGAGCTTCAATTTGACTGATTCTGATTTTAGTTAATTGTTTTCTTTAGTTTGTTTTTGAAGGTCCTTTATTAGGGAGGTATTTGTTTTCTTCAGTGAGACTTTTTTTCCCAATTTGGTGACTGTATATTTAAATTTATCTTCTACCTCTCTAATTTGGGTTTTAAAATCTTCCTTGAGCTACTCCAAGAATGCTTTTAGGGCTTGAAACCAGTTCACATTTCCTTCTACGGTCTCCAGTGTGAGTACAGAGTCTTTGTCCTCTGTATTTGGTTATTCTTGCTCATTATAATAAGCTCTGTTTGATTTTCTTGCCTTCCCCTTCTCCTTCTCATATTCCTTTCTTCCCATTGTAATTTTTTATTTCCTAATTTCTCAGGGTGGGAGCTAAGGACCTGGTTTTTGGCTTTGTGTGCCATACCCTCTGGGTGTCTAGACTGAGGCTAGGCCAGGATTCTCAGTGTTTCTCCTGAGTTACCCTGAGGTTTGCAGAGTAACCTGTGGGGGAGGGGTGTTCTGGCCTTTTCATATTTCTACCTTTATGACCCTGGGCTACTGCTCAGGCAGTCTCAGCAGGTGGCAGTCACCAGCACTGATGTCTTCAGATACCCCTGGTAGTTCTGTGGTCAGCCTGGGCTTCTGTTATTAGTGTTTTTTGGCTCTAACCCCTGGGCTTTGGGAGCTCTTGCTGGTCAGGAGAGGTGGGACTTGTTGGGACCCTACTGCCATTCACTTCAGACTCCTTACTGCCTCAGCTCTGGCAGATCCTCCGGTCCTGTGGTGAGAAGCTGGTGAGACATCTGTGAATCTCCCTTGGGGTGGGTGAGTCTGCTGTCAGGGCTCCTTCTCTCTCTGCTGTAGTCCTTTCTCTAGTTCAAACTGCTGCAGCCCCTCAGTGCTCCTTGCTCCCTCTGCCCCGAGCCACGTGGGCACTTTCTTGGACTGTATTCTGCCACCCTCCATCTCCCAGTGGATTCTGACACTCTAAAATCCATTTAAATTCACTTTTTAAAGTTTAGTGACAGGATTATCAGAGGAGCTTAGAAAAGTTACTGCTTCTGTTCTGCCATCTTGGCTCCAACCCCTCTTTCCCAATTTTTGTTATTTCTTTATGTTATAGATCTAGAAGTGATATTCCTGGGTCAAAGGGCATGTACAGTTTTATAGTTCTTTAGGCATAATTTCAAATTGCTCTCCAGAATGGCTGATCTGTTCACAAATCTACCAACAATGCATGAGTGTTCTATAGGAAGTTTTCAGGCCAAGTTTGAATGGTGATGCCTTAAGTCTCTTGTAGAAGAGGAATAATAGTTAATATCATATGAACTAAATATCTGCTAAGGCTCCATTTGATCTAAGATTTCATAGATCCATGTCTGTAGATTTACCAGTATCTCTTTGTGTAATAGTGGAACTAATGAATTTATATGATTTCTTCTAAGTTCTGAGGATATAATACTAAAAGAAGGTAAATTGAGGAAACATGAAGTAGTGAAGAGAGCTCAGGACTTGTAGTCAAGATCTGAGTTCAAATCTTGCTACAGACACTCCCCATTTCTATCACTGGGAAAGTTAATCAACCTCACTGTGCCTCACGTTCCCTATATGTAAGAGAGGAGGAGGCTTATCCTTTATGGTGCCTTCCTGATCTAAATCCAAGGGGGCACAATTTTTAGACATTAGGGGAGGACCTCAGGACTTGTCTTGCCAGAATAAAAAAGAGATATATTGTTAACCTTTATACAATGGGCCAATGATGGATAAAATTAAAAAAAAAAAGATCTATAACCCCAATGCAATACCAGGGGTGGGAAACCTGCAACCTCAAGACCATACATGGTCCTCTAGGTCCTGAAGTGCAGCGCTTTGACTGAATCCAAACTTCACATAACAAGATTTGTTTTGTAAAACTTGGACTCAGTCAAAAGACCACACCCAAGGACCTAAAAGTCCACAGGTTCTACATCCCTGTTAACTACATTTCTTTCAAAAAGCATCTATTAAATTCTTATCATGCACAAGTGATTGTACTAGACCTTAGACACATAAAGATAAAAATGAAACAATTTCTCCCTTTAAGGAATGTACATTGTATTCCAACTGTCACATGCACATCTTCCTTTAAATGGTTTCAAACCCACCCCCAAAAAGGACAGTGAATGAGAGAACAAAAGGTTTCATGACATCTGGGGCAAGGAGCTAATCATTGAGACACAATTCCTTGGATACTATCATGGAAATAATTACTATTGGCAAAAGTATGAATAAATTAAGATAAACAGAAATAGAATTGTTTCCTTCTCAACAAATTCAAGTGCGTGGAAGAAAGAAGGGGGGTCTTTTACTCAGATATTGTACTTTTTGTTCCCATAACAGGTGATTTTATAGGAAGCTCAAAGCCCAGTAAATAGAATGCTGGACCTAGAATCACAGAAGTTTGGATTAAATTTTACCTTGGACACTTGCAAGCTGTGTGACACTGAGCTAGTGACTTAACCTCTCTCTGCCCCACTTTCCCTGTGTGTAAAATAGGATTAAAACACCTGCCTCCGATGATTTTTGTAAGGAAAAGTTTTTATGATATATCATAGTGAAGTGCCTTGTAAAATTTAAAAAAAATTCTCTAAAGGCTAGCCACTATTAGAACAGCAAAAAGTATATGATATTTACAAAGCTCCTTATAGAATTTAAAAATTTCAAGCCATTATTAGAATAATAATATAAATGCAGGACAGAATAGGGAAAGCTTAGATTGACATTAAACAATTCTTTAAGATCAATTCTACACAGATGAAGAGCAGAATGAAGGAGAAACTCAAATATTGGTGCAAATGCACAAATAAGCATTTGGTTTTTCAGGTTGGAGAAATACGCACACACACACACACACACACACGCACATGCAGGTAAGATGTGTGAAAAGCATTTTCCCCCCTTTTCCAATAGAAAAATGAAAATATAGAGTGTGAGCTGTACAGATTCAAGTTGACAGGAACAAGTGAAAAGGGCTTCTCTGTCATCAGCTTATACTTCTCTGTCCTGTCTCAGCACGGTGTAGAGCTTTGCACACCATGGATTCTTCTTGATTGATTGAAGTCAAGCCACTGTAAACAGCAACTCCAGTCAAAGCATTTAACAGATATTTCTCACCTCCTGAGAAAAAAAAAAGACATCTGCAACAACTCATGAGAATCCCATGCTTACCTAGCTAGAATTATTGGGGAAAGAAATAAAACTAGAGAAAAAGGGTGAGGAAGATTTTGTTGGTGCTTATTATATACCAGGCCTTGTTTTAAGCACTGGGGATAAAGCCACAAGCAAAAACACTGCCTGTCCTCAAGGAGATGACATTCTAATGATATACAACAAAATACAAAAGGAAGCTGAAAAACATAATGAAAAGCAGGAAGATACTGATGAGGTATAGTGTAGAAGTATGGAAATGAGAATAAGAGCCAGTAACAGTATGGAGTTAGAGAAGCCCGGTCTTCCCTCCCGTAAATTGAGTCTGGTAGGAAAAGGAGCCAGGGTGAGTGAATACCAGTTCCAGGGTGGAGTGCTTCAGGAATTCAGGGAAGATCTATGGTGATAAAAAAAGTTGTATAGATTCACTCAAGATACTCTAGCCTCTCAGAAATATGGAATTAATTTAGCTTGCTTAGTTCTAATTAAAATTGTTTCTATTCTACTGTGTCTTAAGACTAAAAATCTAGACCTGAAAGGGAATTTTTGAGTTCTAGATCCCAAGTCCTCCATCTTAAAAATGAGAAAATGAAGCCAAGAAAGCTTCAAGGATTAGTCAGATATCAAACATGCAAGAAATGCAGAGCGAGGGGCAGCCAAGTAGCACAGCGAGTAAAAGCACCGGCTCCAGTGTCGGGATGACCTGCGGATCAAATCCGGGCTCAGATACTTAGCACCACACCCAGAAATAACTGGCCGTGTAACCTTGAGCAAGTTACTTAACCCCGATTGCTTAAAAAAAAGAAAAAGAAATGCAGAGCGAGTATTTTAATCATCCATCCAGCAATGACCAATTTAGGGATGAGATCTGAAATACTGAAAGATACAAGAAGAAACAAATCAGAGAAAATGCTATGTGTGGTGCCTGAATACCTGGGCTCTAACACGAGACTTTTTAATTACTGTCTGTGTGACCTTCTGGAAGTCCCTTTCCCTCACTGATCACCCCCTGTAAAAATGGGAGCATTGAGAGAGCTGACCTCTACTGCACTCTTCTTCCTCTACATCCTATGATCTGAAAACTGTAAGCAACCTATTGTGGCTGTCTCAGGCTAGGGAATAAAGTATGCCATTGATATTCAGTTTCAAATGCTCAAACTCAGGATGACTAGATAATTTGGAACAGAATCCTAGATCGATGCATGAATATCCTTTTCACCTTTCATAGCTCATAAAGTAAAATTCTGAAGAATCTGTCCTATTCTCCTTTGATTACCTTATTAATTAGCACTTCCTTAAAAGCTGTACCTCCCTATGAATACAGACTGATATATATATATATATATATATATATATATATATATATATAT
>NW_027185804.1:27413970-27451725 GCF_028583685.1 Petaurus breviceps papuanus
ATATATATATATATATATATATATATATATATATATATATATTTTTTTTTTTTTTTTAAATAAGTGATCTCCAACACAGACACCATTTGGTGGCCTCTTAAAGGTTCTGCCAATGTCTTGTCCAATGTTCTCTGGCTGATATTTCAAAAGGTTTCTGTGTCCTGGATGCTCATGATAGGTCTTAAAATAGCTATTTGGCAGGCTGAATGCTTCACGTCAGTGTTGTGTGTGAATAACTTAACATCATCTGCAAATCAGTGCTCTCCCATTATTTATACTTAGAAAATGTTGATGATTTTGTGCCTGTCTGAATGTACCTTCATTAAAGTGACCAGTAAATTCCCTTTGGCCAAAACGGTCTCAAACTTATATAAAGATCAACTATTTTTGTTATTAACAACATTTTTTCAAGCTTTAAAGTGACATTGCTGGGGATGGTGTCATTGTTGTTTCCCCTTTGCACATGCCCTATCTAACTGCCAACAGAAAACATTAACTGCTCTCTCCTTTGGTACCTGAATGGTCATCTCATATTCTCTTTAAATTTTTATTCAGGAGACTTGAAATATCTTTTTATTTCGATTGGCCCTAATTGGTCTTACCACCTTTGGGCTCTGTGACCAAAATTCCAAATGTTCTTGGCTACTCTCATATTTTATTTTTTTTTTTTACTTCAAAATCATAAACTCTTGTTTCTTGTCTCTAATCTCCCTTTAAATTGCCTTCCTCTGCCTTAGCCCAACACTTGATCATGTCAGCAATCTGCAGTTTTATTTGGAGTTTCTCTGCCCCTGCTTTTCTGTAGGTCTGGGTATTTGACTTTTATCTCACTGTTTCTTTCTTTTAGCTCACTGAGGGGTGGCAAGGTCTCTTTGCTGCCGATACCTCTCACCTATTCTGGCCATCTTTCCCTGAATCATTGGTTTGTTTAGATTCCCTGCTTCCGGATGGCCTTCTATGAAGTTAACCTACCACCTTCTTTTTGCATTTGTCACTTACTACTGAGTAGTTTTCTCCCACTTTTTCACTCTGACCTATGATACTGATGGGTTACTGATTCTGGACAGTTTATACAGCTTTGGAATCCATGTTCTTTCTTGAGCCTTGGATTCTGACTGCCTGAATCCTATAGTTGACACATTGACCCTTATGCATACCCCTTCTACTCCATACTCCCAGTATTGGCTCTTCAAACCACTCATGAACTACATGTATTTCGAGTCAGTTTGACATCAAAAGCCCATCTGTGTAATTTCTCTTTTGCCAAGAGCTTCTCTTCATTATAGCCCTAAACATTCACTCTACCCTACTTCCATGGTGAAGAAATGGGCATAGCACAGTGCTTAGCTCTTTATTATGTATTTATAAATGTTGGTGGATTGAATATTGATTGACTAAAAGGATTGCCTTTTTTTCTTTCCAGCTTTCATGTTAGCTACAATGCTTATGCTTTATTCTTAAGAATTATGCTTTCACAACAATACAATAACTCATTTCTATGATCTTTAATAATGGATTTCTCCTTCCCTTAGTTGAAGAATCTCTTTTCTCTATCCAGGTACCCAACTGGGCACAATTTAGGCAAGTTAATTAGCCCAGGTTTAATTTGCAGAAGAGCAGATAGAATCTTAGACTTGAGTCAGAAAGACCTTAATTCAAGTCCTACCTCAGATACATACCAACTGATCCTGGTCAAGTCATTTACTCTTTTAGGCCTCCATTCCTTTATTTATATAATGAGGGGCCTGAAAATGATGACCTCTGAGTTGTCTCCCATCTCCAAATCTATGATTCTGTGTTTCAAAAATTTTATTCAATAACCTTCATATCCACCTTACAAAATGACATTTTCAGAGTCTGTATTTCTTGTCTACAACATTTTAAAACCACAGTTTAACAGAGAAAGCTTAAGTATTCCAAATAGATCTCTAACATGTTTTCCTCCCAGTGTTATATAAATTAAACTTCTGATGCAGTGCTTTAGGAATATTTTTGAAAACATTCTGCCTCTAGAGCCTTCTGAATGGGTAACTATATCATTGAGTTAAAAGTTCTTTATATGCCTAAAACATCCCTCCCTCAAGTGTGCTGCCTATTAAAAGGAATAACGATACATCTATATTTTACCAATGAGCATACTTTCATATCTCCGAACTCCAATTAGGATGTCTTTTCTCAGGAAAGAAAGACATCATGTTGAATAGTTTGGAAACTAATTGGTTTATAAGTGAATGGTGCAGCTAAAGTGCCACTTTATGCAAGATGCAGAGATAACCGAAAACTCAATTAACATTAGAGACTCAAAAAAAAAATCTCCTGTTGGTTCTTGAGTATGGGAAAAGGTACAAGAATGTTCTGCATCTGCCAGATAGAAGACAAATCCATACTCAGTGAGATGCAGAGCTAAAGTCATTACATACAGACTTCTGTAGAAACTGTGGTGTTTCTAGAATAAATATATGTGGTTCTTAGTACAATACGTAGGAGAGCCTAGTCAAAAAAAAGGAAAGGGAAGTAAGGGTGTTCTAAGTAGTCGCAATTCTAACTTCATGGTTCTAGACTCTGGAGGTGGTATTTAAGTATTTAAAGTAATCAATATTTTTTATTAAATAATTAATCAAATTTATTTTCAGTGTATAATATATTTAAAGGATAAAGAGTTGGTCTGGGAAAGCTGTGTTTGCATTCTACCTCTGACACATGCTGAGAGTTTAATCTTAAACAAGTCATTTAACTTCTTATTGAGATATTGAGAAACACATGGCCAGCCGGCCTCAAACCAGCAATACTTCCAGTGGGGTCCAAATCAGATTAAAACATGATTAGGAAATATTAGTGAGCATAACAAAAAATACAATAGAATATAGGTAATGTTAACTTTTGGCTTTCTAAGTCAATATATAGCCTGCAGGGAGACTTAGATATGGTTTAGTTTTCCATGTTTCTATCTGAGGCTACTCCATTTGAGTCTGCTCTCTGCTATGATATGATGCAAAAGTGATGTTAACCTGTATTGGCTGAAGGAGTTCCCTCACCCAGGAGTTTCCTATATTAATGAAGTGGTAAGCCTTGTCCCTATGCAATAATAACAATTATAACTCAAGTTAATATGTATATAACATTTTATGGTTTTCAAAGAACTTATATTTATTATCTAAGTAGGTATCATTTAAGGAGAATAATTCCTGGTGGATATGACTGGCCACAACCCTGTTGCTTTTGAACAGAGATAGTTAAGCTATGGAGAGAACTGAATTCACTCTAAGTCTAAGGAAATGGAGAATGCTATAGATGCAGATTTGGGGAGTTCCTCTGCCTTTTTCTTGGCAGGTGTTTGGTGTGTTCAACCAATTTGATGAGAGATTGAGAAGAGACACTCTTTCCCATGATGAAGAGATAGATAGACAGTGGTGATGTGTCTGTGTTATATTCCCCTCAAAGTATCTCAAGGATGCATGCTTTTGCCTAAATAGAAATATATTTTGCATGACTTTACATGTATAATTGATATCAAACTGCCTTCTAATGGCAGGGAAAAGAGTAGGAGAGAGGGAGAGAATTTGGAACTCAATGTATACATATACATATATATATATATATACACACACACACATCTGCATATAGGTATGTATGTTTATGTGTGTGTATAGTTTTATATAAAATTGGAAAATATTTATGGAAATACATATGTATTTATATATTTAAAATAACGTGCATCTATCTAATCGTTATCTAGCTATCTGCATTTAAAATAATGTAATTTTTGCTTTCTTCTTACCCCCCCCTCCAAATGTGCTTACTGGAAAGTCTAGTCTAAGATGATATAGAAAAAAAGTTAGGTTATATGTCTATAATAAATAATTTGAAATTCTTACCTATTCTGTACCCTATTGGGTAGCTGAACTTCCTTGCTCTATAGTGGCTCATCTGAATTTTCTCAATTCTCCTGTTTCTTCCATATACAAAACTACCTGCTTTGCTCATTGTTTGATTGGCATATGGGACCTTAACTTGGATTTGGGTCTTTAATTAGGATTTGTAATTTTAATCAAGGGGTAACTAGATTGCCCAGTGTATGGAGTACTGGTCCTGGAGTTATGAGGACTGATCTTCATGTGTTCACATCTGACCTCAGGCACTAGCTATGCGATCCTGGGCAAGTCACTTAACTCTGTCTGCCTCAGTTTCTCAGCTATAAAATTAGTTTGAGAAGAAAATGACAAACTACTCCAGGATTTTTACAAAGAAAACCCCAAATTGGGGTTACAAAGAGTCAGACAACAATAATTTCAACTAAATGTGGGAGCAGAAAAGATATTGTTACTAATATTCTATGTTTTTCAATAGTTTGGAAAAATACTTCTTCTTTATATAATAGATTATTAACCTAGGGCCAATGAAATATGATAGATGGATATCAATTTAATTGGTTTCCCTTTTAATTCATTTTTTTAAATTACTATTTTGAGAATGCATCCATTGGTTTCACCAGTCTGACAAATGGAAACATGGGAAAAGAAAAAAATAATGAAACCTAGCTATACATACAGAAACAGAGGACACTGGTACAATTTTGGCCTTCTTGATTTGTGAATAAGGAAAAATAAGGAGAAAATTGCATGAAATTCAGCTATTTTTTCTCAATTTTTTTCCCTATCCCCAAATAAAGACATTACATATTATGGTAAATTTAAAATGAGTACATCTGGGTCTGAATCATAATTCTTGTGAGTCCTTCAGCAAATTACTTGACCTAGCAGGGTGTCCACTATCATGAAACATATCTGTTTGTCAAAAGCAATCCCCCATGCCTCATTATGTCATGAAGTTGATGCTGGGTTCTCAAAGGCCATGGCATTAGAACATGATCTTGGGCAGATAAAACCTAGTTGGGGAGTCTTCAAGTAAGAATTCAATGATGGGCTCTCTTTTTCTTATCTCAAAACAAGCTTATAGTCATAGAATGATGGGGAACTAAGCCACAAAAACTGTGTAAGAAAAAGTAGTAAATTAGAGAAGAGTTTTGATCTAGTTAGTGGAAGTAGCATTAATGAAAAGGCACAGTGGATAGAACACTAGTCGTAAGAAAATAAGAGCTGAGTTCATATACAATCTCAAACACTTTTTTATCTATGTGACCCTGGACAAGTCACTTCATAGTTGCCTGCCTCAGTTTCCTCATCTGTAAAACAGTGATAATGATAGCTGTTGCCTCCCAACATTGTTATGAGGATGAAATGATGTAATTTTAAGTTTCCTAGCATGGAACCTGACATATAGTAACCTTATAAGCACTACATACTTTTACATATTATATAGAATGAGGGAAATATAGTTGTAAGTCCTTCTTTGATCCCATACTGACCACAAGCAAACTTTCTGAGCATATAATCTACCACTGACTTCTTGATCTGTATTGAAGGAATAAGCTGATTAAGCACAGATGATGATGATGGTGGTGATGGTGATGGTGATGACAATGCCAATGCTGATGAGGATGAAGATGATGATGATAGCATGAACATAGCACTTTATGGTTTGCAAAGTTTATCTCAGTTGATCCTCAACATAACCATGGGAGGTAGGTGCCAATATTATCCCAATTTACAGATTGAGAAATTGAGGCAGAGTGAAGTTGAGTGCATTCCCCAGAATCTTAGATAATAAGTGTCTGATGCTGTTTTCATATTCAGTCCTTCTTGACTCCAAGTCTTGTGTTCTATTGAATCAATTAACCATCTTTAAAGACCAAAACTATTAATAGGAAATTACAACATTGTTATTTCTTTTAATTATCTTTGTTAATCCCTATGTCTTATTAATAATCACTGACCTTCCCCACTTTTCATGAGCTGATATTTTTTTCTCAGATATGTTATTCAGTGTTTTATTAGCAAAGCAGCATATAGTATAAATTCAGTATTTTCTGGTCTGACAGATGCTTTTATTTATAATGGACATCTGTCCCAGCTCCCTACTACTGGAGGATGGGTAAAGGTTAGTAATTACTTTGCTGTATATAAATCAGGTTTCTGGTATATTTCTTTTAAGAAATAGGAAAAATATTATGACTTACTTGCACCTCGATAAGGTAAATATTGTGATAAGATTAGTGCTAACATTTCAGTGTGCGTCACTCTACATGATTGATGGAAAAATAAAAATTTGTTTTGAAAAGCAGGATGGAAAAAGGGGGAAAACATCTTGAATGTATAATACTTCTCCACACTGCTGGCTCAGAAATAGAAACTGAAATCTCATAGGAATAGATTGAGATCACCTATTCACAGTTGCAGAAAATTGGTAAATGCTGAAAGAAACAACTTCTCTGTCTTTGTTTTTGTCCTACCATTTCCTATATCTCCTGACACTGAGAACAGGGACAGATGTGACAAAGGTAGGCACCATCTCCAACCAGGGAACCTTCGTCACTCACATCCTCAAACAATTCAAGTACTAAAGGAGACAGATATTTGGCTTGCGCTGAGAGCAAGGCTGTATGGGTTATTTTTACATCCACTTCAAGTCATTTTATCAAATGATGTAAAACCTTTTTTTGTCCTCTCATGTAAGATGTGTAGTACCAATGGAAGGACAGATACATTTTATTAATGATACTGATTGGGGTGGTGATATTCTAAGTTACTAACAGAAGAAATGCATATTAAAATGTCTCTCATGTTTCAAATCACATTTGAATATTTGGCAAGGGATGATGAAAAGATCAAAATTGTTTTGTAGGAGTTGAGGAAAAAATTGAATTATAGCATGGAGTTATGGGAAGCCAGATGGTTTTAGAGTCAGGAGAACTAGCTTAAACTCCTTAATATATCACTCCTTACCTGGGTTTCCTCAGGGAATTCAGCTAATCCCTTTGGGTCTTGGTTTCTTCAGACATAAAATATGGGATTAGAATAGTTTGGTATGTAACTACACTTGTAAGAATTGCAGTGAGGTTGCTTTATCTTTTTTGCCCTCTTCAACTCATCATTCTTTCACCTAGTTGAGTATATCTGGTGCCTACTTCTGAATTGCTGCCTTACTTTGCTATTGTGATTCTTTTTTTTTTTTTGTTTTGGATACTATTTTATTTCTTAAAACTAAATTGGTTGACCCTGAATACTATGCACTATTTATTTGTATCTTGCTGGAATATTATATGAGGAAGGAGGTAAATATTGGCTAAGACAAGATAGAGATTCCTGCTTTTGGATAATGATTAGAGGAAATTTCTCCAGAAAAAAAGAATCTGTGTGGATTTGGGGTATCTATACTGGTGAAAACCATAAAATCAGCTTTGATTTCTACAAACTTTGAATAGGATAATTTAGGTACTGTCTACCAATTGTAGAGGGAGGAGGTAGAGAAGTAGTGGCAGGGACCAGTAGAGAAAGTCTTCTCTCAGAACCAGACTTGTTTATGGAGATCAGCACAGTCTGAAAAGAATTGGATTAGAAGTGCGAATGAAGAGCAAGCTAACTATGCCTTTTAATGGCTCCCTCCCTTTAATTAGAAAGTGGAGGGCTTCTCCAAGAACTTCATTTAAAGGAAAGTGACTAGATCAGCTTCATTGCCTACCAGGTTGCTCTCCTCTGAACTACTCTATCCTGCCATAATACCAGTTGCCTTCTCCCACTATCCATGCTTTGCATCTTTTTTATATGAGATGTCCGATCATGTTATCCATAACCCTACTCAATGAACTCCAGGGACTCCCCCTTATCTCAAAGAATAATTAAAAAAAATTGACCTTCAAATTCCTTCATAACATAGCTCCCCCTCATCTATTCATTGCTATGCCTTAACCTGTTGTCCACCATGAACTCTTCAACCTAATGACACCGACATCCTTGTATCTTTGTTATTCCTCAAACAAGATACTCCATCACTCAATTCTGAGCATTTTTCCTGGATGTCCCCCACATGAGAAATGTTCTCCCTCCTCACGTCCACCTCCTGGCTTCCTTGTTTTCTTTAAGTCCAAGCTTCAATCTCATATTCCACAGTATTTTCCAATCTCCTTTTATTCTTGTACCTTCTTTCTGTTGCTATTATTTACTGTTTATCCTGTATACATTTGTAAACACTTGTCTACATGTTATCTCCTTTGGATTGTGAACTCCTCAAAATTAAGGGCTATCTTCTGCCTTTCTTTGTAGTGCCCACAATTATCAGTGTTTGGCACATAGTAGGCACTTAAATGTTTATTAACTGAATGTGTTGTCTTCTTTATTATGATGTAGTCTTTTTGAGGCAGGGACAATGTTTTTGCTTGTCATTGTATTCTGATGCCTATTCCAGTGCCTGGTATATAGTAAATGCTTCATGAATGCTTGCTGATTAACTAATTCTACACTGTCACTCAGATATTATACAGGGAAATCATTTTTCAAATTTTTGACTCAAAATTTTATTGAAAAGCATATAACCCAAGGCAGTTGAAGACATAAAAATGTCTTGTATATGCCAAATATCCAAAATGACTTCTTTTTTTTTTTTGGATTGGAGAAATATTGAAAACATTATGTTGCCTTAAAACAATGGAATGTTATTGTGCAGTAAGGAATGTGAATTAACAAAGCATTAAGAGAAACATGAAACATGAGGTAATGTAGCATAATCAATAACACTAAGACCATCTGGGTTCAAGTCTTGCTTCTGACCTGCATTGGATATAAAACTCTGAGCAAGTCACTAAACATTGCGTTGCTCTAGACAACTCTCTAAGAATTTAAGTGCTGGGGTGGCTAGGTGTTGCAGTTAATAGAGCACCTGCCCTGAAGTCAGGAGGACCTGAGCTCAAATCCAGCCTCAGACACTTAACACTTGCTAACCATGTGACCTTGGGCAAGTCACTTAACCCCAATTGCCCAGCCTTCCCCCCTCTAAAAAAGCAAAAAAAAAAGAATGTAAGTGTCAAAGAAGGTGGTATTCTACACTGGTGGAGCTAATTTCCTCATCTGAAGGTCAACCATGCCAATGAAATCACAAGTCTTAGTCTAAACCCTAGCCCGAGAGAAACATAGAAGTCACATGTGAGCTGATATAAAGTAAACAGAAGTAGAGCAATTCATGCAGTGAACAATATTATGTGAACAGAAAGAATTCTCAAAAGAACATGGAGTCTGCCTTATTGTGATGATCCATCTCTGTCCTGGAGAGAAGCAAAGGAATCATGTCTGCTTCTTCTTGGCAGTTAGGTATGGCACCATTATGAAAGAGTGCTGCATTTGCTGCCACACAGTCATTGTGGGAGACATTTTTATTTAATTCCTTCTCTTTGTTACAAAGGAGAGTTCAGCATGAATTCAAGGATTCAGGGGAGATAAAATCCAAAAATAGGTATAATGTAAAAGCAAAATGCATCTACAATATAATTTGAAAAAAATAATGGGAGAAAAAAAGCCAAAGACATTAACTAAAAGGAGGAGACTTTCTTTGGAAAGGAGCTATGCTTTAAGATAAGTAAGTTTCCATGGGAAGTAGAGCAAGGTGATTTTAAAAGCTCATCTAAGACTCTTGCTGAAATAGCTGTACCTGTAGAAGAAAAAACCTCCCACAGAGTGTGGTGAATTATGAGAAAATTGGAAGAAGAGACAGGACTAAGCATTGAGGGGAGTAATGAGATGCAAGCTCCAAGAGGTAGGTTAGGGCACAAAGAGATTTAGCAACAAGCAGGTCAGCTTTGAACTGAACCATGGAATGAACCGCTGGCTCCAAAGCTGTTTGAAGAGAGAAGGAATGGCTTTTTACATTGGAATTTATTTCTTTGCTCTAAATGTAATCATTAGTCAAGAGTGAAACCTCTAATATTTGATCTAAAGACTGCAGCCTTAATATATATCAAAGGACCAAAGGCAAGAAAGATTCGCTGACCACATGCTGCCTTTATTTCATTAACTGGCACAGAAAGACTCAGTTTGAAGGAAGAGAAGACAGCTTAGCCAAATTGTTAGTGTAAGGTAAAGCATATCAAGAGGGATGCATTTTTCTTTAAAATTATATTATGCACCATGAACCCAATTTTACAAGAGGATTCTGTTAGCCAAAAATGTACAATTCAAGTCTTTTGAGGAAGTTTACTCTTTTGTCTTATCATTAGTTCAGGTCTGTTCTTTCACTTCATAACTGACACTGAGATTTCCTTCCAATAGTCAATCTATAGGGAGAAATTATTTCTCTTTTGATCATGCAAGCCCGTGTTAAGTATAGAGGAAACTTGACTCTCTCTGCCAATAAAAGACAGATTGCTGTTGCTATTATCTCAAGCTTAAGGCAAACCATTTCTGCAATTCAATCAATTCATTTCAATTATTAAATAATCAGTTAATCAACAACCATTATTAAGCTCCTATTGTGTATTAGTCATGGTTCTAACCTCAGAGAATCCAAACTCAAAAGTGAACTAGTGCCTTTAAGAACTTTACATTCTAAACATAGAATCACAGACATATATAATAAAATACAGACTATATGTAAAATTATTGTAATAGTATTTTGGGAAGAAAGACACTAGTAGCTAAAGGTACCAGAAATGGTTTCCTGAAGAAGATAATGCTTGAGTGAGTATTGAAAGACAGAAGGGATTCCAAGGGGGAGAAATAAGGAGGAAGTACATTCTAAGAATGGAAGACAGATAATAAAAATGCATTAGACATAGTAGACTGGAGCCTTATGTGTGAATAACAGAAAGCAGACCAAAGTAACTAGACCATAGAGTTGCTTGCTGTTGCTATTTGTCTTTTGTATTCAGAGAGGGACATGACATCAAAGAGGTGATGCTGTGGCATGCAGGTGAATTGAATTTAAGTGAGGGAGGGCTGTGCAAAGTCACCAGTCTCACTTTCTCCCCTAGAACCATCTGGGTATAGTGGCCAGATATGGATCAGGAAGACTGGAGATGGCTCAGGCTTCAGTGGCGAACATTGGCCTTATCCATCTAAGGTCTTTAACAGGTCTCAGTTTGACTAAAGCAGTGCCCATTCCGTGATAAAAGATTAAAAAAATGAGTCAAAGAATGACCTCTTCAAAAAAATAGAGGATGGAGGAGAGACCTGAACTGAGAGATTGTTTACGACGCTATTGCAATAATCCAATGAAGAGATGATGAGTATCTCAACTAAAGTGTTAGCTATTTGACTGAAAAGGAAGGGATACATTTAAAAATTTTAAAAAGATAGAAATGACAAGATCTGAGAAGTAGTTACATATGTAAAATAAGTGAGAATTTCTAGTTGAGGGTGAGCCCAGGATTATGAAGTTGAATGACTAAAAGAATGGTGATGACCTTAATCCCTGCTTCGATCACTGCCTTGTCATGGCAGAGGGCTTAAGTAGATGAATGAAACTATGAACTAAGCTGTGCAAGATTACTTGAGACAGATAGTAGAGAATTCTGTCAAAAGATGATTCACTGGAAAAGGGAATGTGAAACCACTTTGGCATCTTTGCCAAGAATCCCAATGGACAGTATTAAAATGGTGAAAGGTAAGACACCAGAAGATGAGTCCCTCCAGTTGGAAAGTATTCAATAGGAGAAGAGTGAAAGGAAAACTACAAGAAGTTCTAGTACTAAAGAGGTGGCTTGACCAAATCCAAAAGGAAGGTAAGGTGTGTATGTGTCTGGTGATGAAAGGAACATCTGATGTTGTAACGATAAATATTGCATAGGAACTTGGAATATAGCATCTAGAAACCAAGGTAAACACAATGTGGTCAAATAGGAGATGGAAAGATTAAGCATCAATATCTTGGGTGTTAATGAATTTAAATGCATGGGAATGGGTGGATTTAATTTAGATCATGATAAACTATACTACTATATGCAAGAATCCTTTGGAAGAAATGGAGTTGTTCTCATGATTTATAAAAAAGGAGGAAAAGTAGCACTAGTGTATAACCATAAAAATGAGCAAATATTTGTTCAAATCTAAGCCAAATCATTCAATACCCCAGTAATACAAATCTATGACCCAGCAACTGATGCTGAAAAGGCCAAAGTTGATCAATTTTATGAAAAGCCACATCTTCTAGGAAAAAAAAAACACAAAAAATTCATATTCATCATAGGGGATTGGGACATCAAAGTAGGAAATCAAAACCTAATTGGAATAAGAGGTAAGTTTGGTCCTATAATGAAAAATGAAGCAGGGCAGAGACTAATGGAGTTTTGTCAAAATAATTGCTGGTCATAATAAACACTTTTTTTCAACAACCCAAAAGGAGTCTCTACATATGGACATAACCAGATATTCAACATCAGAATCAAATTGATTATACACTTTGTAGCCAAAGGGGCAAAAACTCTACACAGTCAGTCAAAACAAGGCCTGGAACTAACTCTGGCTCAGATCATGAATTTCTGATTTAAAAATTCAGACTTGAATTGAAGAAAGTAGGGAAAACTATGAGACTGTATAGGTGTGACCTAAATAACATCCTTTATAAATATGAAGTGGAAGAGATGAATAGATTTAATGGGTAAGCTCTGATAGATAGAGTACATGAAAAACTGTAGATAAAAGTTCACATTATTGTACAGGATGAAGCAAGGAAAAAATACTAAATAAAAAGCAAAGCAAGAAAGCAAAATTGTGGCTTGATAAGACTATAGAAATAGATGAGGGAAAAAAGAAAGGAAAAGATAAAGGAGAAAGGGAAATGTATACCTAATAGAACACAGAATTACAAAGAATAGCAAGAAGAGATAAGAAGCTTTTCTTAAACAAGCAAATAGAAGGAAATAATAGAATGAGAAAGAAAGGCAATCTCTTCAAGAGAATTAGAGATGCCAAGGCAACTTTTAATGCCAAAATAGACATGATAAAAGACAAATATGGTTAAAACTTGACCAAAGTATAAGAGATTAAGAAGAGGTGGCAATAATGTACAGAACTCTGCAAGAAAGATCTTAACATCACTGATAATCATGATGGTGTGATTACTGATATAAAGTCAGAAATTCTGGAGAATGAAGTCAAGTGAACCTTTGGAATCATTGCTAACAGTAAGACCAATGGAGGTGACAGAATTGCAGCTAAACAATTTAAAATCCTAAAAAAAATGATGGTGTTAAATTGCTGCATTTAATGTACCAGTATATTTGGAAAACTCAAAAGTGGCCACCAGATTGGAAAATTTCCATTTACATAACAATCCTAAAGAAGGGCAATGCCAAAGAATGTTCAAATTACTGAACAACTGTGTAAATTTGCAGGCCAGCAAGGTTACTCTTAAGATTCTGCAATCTACTATTTTTAATATGTGAACCAGAAGAGAAAGCTAATTTTTGAACAGGCAAAGGGAATAGAAATTGTATTGCCAACATTCACTAGATTTAGAGAAAACAAGAGATTTCCAATGAAGAAAAAAACTGCTTCTGCTTCATTGACTACTTTAACTGTGTGGATCATAAAATTTGGCAAGTTTTCCAAGAAATGGTAGTATTGTATCATCATATTTGTTTCCTGAGAAACCTATAGATGGATCAGCAAGCATCAGTTAGAACCAAACATGGAACAACTGATGGGTTTAAGACTGGGAAACAAACAGAAAACATCCAAGACTTTGGTAAATGGTTCTATTGCTTTCTGGCAAAAACAGAAATAATAAATGCATGCGGTGTCAGATTTTATATTCTTGGGCTCAAAGACCGCTGCAGATGGCAACTGCAGCCATGGCAGTAACAGATGTTTGCTCTTTAGAAAGGAAGATATGGCCAATATGGACAGCATGCTAAAAAGTAGAGACATCTTCTAACCAACAAAGCTCTATATACTCAAAGTTACATGGTTTTCCACTAGCAATGTATTGCTATGAGATGTGGACTATGAGCAAAACTGAGCACTGATGAATTAATACTTCCATATGTGGTACTGGAGAAGACTTTTTAGATTCCCTTGGACAGCAAGGAGAGGAAAACAATTAATACTTGAAAAAAATAAGTCAGAGGGGCGGCCAGGTGGCTCAGCGAGTAAGAGCACCAGCTCCAGTGTCGGGATGACCTGGATCAAATCCAGCCTCAGATACTCAAGCACCACACCCAGAAATAATAACTGGCCATGTAACCTTGAGCAAGTTACTTAACCCTGATTGCTTTTTAAAAAAAAGAAAAAAATAAGTCAGGCGATTCATTGGAATACCGAAGTTGAAGTGTAAATATGTTGGTCACATAATAAGAAGATGGGATTCATGGGAAAAGACCCTGATGTTGGAAAAGTTTGAAGGCCAAAAGAAAATTGGACAGCAGCCAATGAGATTGATAGATTGCATCACAGAAGCCATGAATATGAGCTTAGAAAGACTTTGTAAGATAGTGGAGGATAGCAGGGCCTGGCATGCCATGATTCATGACAGAGTCAGACGCAATTGAAAAACTGAACAAGAATGGTTATAACATTAATACTAATAGGGAAGCTGAGGAGGTGGGGGAGAGGGAGAAAACTCAAGGTGAATAAATACATAGCCGCAAGAAAGGGCCAATCCTCTTCCGGGAACAATGAGTTGTCTAGTTTCATAAAATAATAGCACACATGATGTGGAGGGATTTAGAATAAGGTTGTTATAAGATCACTGAGAGTTTTCAATAACCTAAGGAGTTAGAGTTTTAGTTTCTAGGCAATCAAGAGATCTTGAGAGGAATCCTGACATACTAGAAAGAGTCTTATATTTGCAATCAGAAAAAAAAAAAAAACTTGTAAAATCCTGGTTCTGTTACTTCTTAATGATCTTCAATAAGTCATTTAATCTCTTTTGGCATTATTTTCCATATCTGTAAATTGACAGATTTGGGCAACATTATCTCCCTAGTCCTTTCAAGCTCTAAACTCTATGATCCAACAAGGGTATTGAGCATATAGAAATATAATCATGGTAAAATATCAGGAAATTTACTCTAATTTGAGTATGAGGGAGTGGCTGAAGCAGGGAAAAGCACAGACTAGACTTTACTCCCTGCCTACTATATTCTGATGGATTTTAGCATTTATGCCTCCTCAAGGACCTACTAAATAAATTGATTCTAGATTAATATTGGACCCACAGAAGCTACTCTATGGTGTCTTCATTCACCTTTGTTGGGAAGACTTGGCATCAAATCTTGTCTCAGGTACTTAATCCTTTCATTCTTATTTCTGTTGGCCTCAGTTTCTTTATCTATAAAATGAGAAAACTGTATTCAATGATCAATAAGACCTTTTTTCTGCTTGAAATCTATGACTCCATTACACATCTACTCCATCTTTTCAGTAAAATCATCAGAAAGATCATTGGGTAGGGAGGGAGGGAGAGAGACAGAGACAGAAAGAAAGAGAGAGACAGAAACAGAGAGACAGAGACAGAGAAAGGCAGAGACAGAGAGAGACAGAAACAGAGAAAGACAGAGAGAATGTAGCAATGAAATTATACATAGTGGAAAAAATTTACATTTCAAGGACCAGAGATCACTAAAGCAGGTGCCCTCTGACACAGCAACTTTGTTCATCTTCAAATATTTGTTGTGTCTACAAAATGCCAACCACTGTAATAAGGGCTTTGGAATGCAAAGAATAACAAAGTAAAACAAAATTCCCTTATCTAAATTTTGGAAAAAGTTAAAGAGGAGATACAGGAAAAGGGGCCACAAAGAAAGGAATTACTTTCCTGGGATTTCAAGTCCAGTGTAGTTTCATTATGGGGTAGTTAAACTGCGTCTATCATGCATTTCATTCCACATTATTTTTTTCTCGTATTAACATTATTGTGCTATCATCTGCCCTATGTCCACTGTCCATTCAACTGATAAACACATATTAAGAAGTTAATTAGCTGACCACCTCACTGAAGTCTGAGAGCAACTTCATTATCTCAAGTCAATTATGGGTTGATTTATCAATTAGCTTCACCAGGGACAGTTCCAGAAGTATTGTGCATTGCAATGTGGCATGATTTAATTACAATGGAGTCAATTAGCATGGGCTTCAAGGCACAGAAAAATAAAAAAAAAGGAAAGATTGTGGGGAAAATAATAATAAGTGATGCCTATATTTAAATGTGAAAGTAGGGAAAACAATGGAAATATAGAAGCTCAAAACAATCTAGAATTTAGAAAAGACCACCCTACTAATGCAAAATGTAACATGTTCCCCTTATTAATTCCTTTTCCTCTTTGATGCTATCAGTGTTGTGATAGTCTCATTGTGGGCATATTTTTGTTACTCTTTTTCTTCCAGACCTGTAACATTCTTCATTTAACAAATTCTTTGCATGAAAATCTTCTTCATTGGTTCATATAAACAAATAATTCATAACTTAGGCTTTTAGAGAGCTGCCTGTAGCACTGGAAGTCTGACTTCAAAAATAGCACTCAGTGGTATGTGTAAATCATGACTGGAGAGTCAATATATGTATTCATGTATATGCATATGTACATATATGTTTGGGTATATACTATGTGTATATATATTCACACATGCATACATGCACACATTTACAATTAACTTATTTAAAAAAAAGTTTTCCTTAAGACTGGAAACTCAAGTTGACTCTCTAGAAAATGCAAATAAGCTTAGTCAGATCTTGACTAATTAGGATTCATCATTCTATTATTGGCTTCTAGCAATATCAAGTATTAAAAAGTACAAGTCATAGCAAAACAAATGCAAAACTTATCTCTCTTCTCTTTTTTCCCCTCTTAAACCATATAATGGAATGGACAACCACCCTAAGTAATTTTCACACACACACACACACACACACACACACACACACACACACAAATGCACACAAAGACAGAGAGGCACAGAGACAGAGAGAGACAGAAATAGAGAGAAAATTAAATTTAAAAAAAAAAACTCAGAAAGCTCTGTATGCAGCAGGGGGATTTAGTTCTCCTTCAACTACCAGAGCAGGGGCAGAATTCTCCATTGACTCTGCCTTTTTCCAGCTGATCAGTAGTGATGTATCTGTTCCAGTCAATAGTCAGTTCCCTCAGCTAGAAACTGTATCACTTGTTGCCTTCTGTTTCTTGCTTCTTGTGCTATTTCTGTATTCTTCTTGCTCTCCTGCTTCCTTTTTATTTTTCTATCTCTTCTCACAGATACTTATAACTTCTAATTCCTCAAAACATTGTCCCTCCTAAGCACGACTCATGTCGAACTTACAATGTAAAGCCTGATAATTCCATCTTTCTGTTAGTTGCCCTAACAATAATTTCTTAATCTTCGCAATATCCCCAGTCATTTGATTTATTGTTCATACTTTTCTTCGAAAGCCTAGAAACTGTAACATGCAGATGAGCTGATGGAGCACAATGTCATTAACCACTGTTACCTCTGTTATATTTTGCCTTCAATCAGTCTTTTTTTTTTGGCTTTCAAACATGTTTCAGTACATTTCTCTGAAGGTAAAGTTCTCTGCTTCTCAACAGTTTCTCCTCTATATTTGATGTAAGTGTTAGTTTTTCTTCTAATGTTGATTTTATCACTTTCCCTTACACACATTTCATTTTTAATTCCTCTTTTAGCAAGAAAATTGATTCTGAGAGATGGCATCTTACAGGAAGCAAGAAATATGTAACGTAAGTTTTTCTTAAGGAGTTTACATCCTACACAGAAGAGTTTAGCTGGGCACTATCTACAATTCATTTTGATAAAATATAACTGAAGATTGGTGGAATTTTGTTTTTGCATATGCCTAGAGGGATGGGTTTAAAAAAAAGCATTTTCCATTGAAGATACAATTCTATCCAAATTAGGAACACTGAGGGGCATCATGAGGACTTTTGGGAGTGTGGTTATGGAAAGATGCAATGATTGATTTTGACAAAAAGTACTACCATTTTCAACTATTAGAATACAGTTTGTTCTGTGACATAACCAGCTTTTGTTCTCACTCTGCCATTGTCTCATATTTCACTGTTGCTTTAAAAGTCTCAACCAAGGAGCATCACTGAATTACTAACTAATGAGCCAAACGCATTGGCAAGTATATCTGAATTGGAAACTAGAAAATATTGCATTTGGAGCACCTACCTAAAGGGATATTTGGGGCAAACAAACGTCGCAGAGGTGGAAGATGCCAACATTGTTCTGTGGTGAGAGTAGTGAGACAGAGAGGGATTAGACTACTACTAGGGATCCTGCTTGTAAAGAGAGGTAATGGGGGGGTGAGGGTGGAGCAGGAAAGGACAAGTTACTAGTTTTCCGCTGCCTACTACTTAGTTTCTTCCTATTTAATTTATGTTTGCTAAGCTCTGCAGTTCCTATGGTGATAAAGGACTACAAGTGTTGTCCGAACACTCTAAATACCTACTATAAAGCTGTGGTTATATTACCTTAGTTTTGCATAAATGATAGTTTGGGGAAAATATTTTGGGAGAGACAAAACTAGACAGACAGAAACAAAGATGGAAAGAAGGAAAGAAATACAGAGACAGAGAAAAATACAGAGAAACACAGAGTCTGAGACAGCCAATCCCTTTACCCTTGTTAACAGTGAGGTAAAGAAGGAATATAGAGAACGATGAAGTCAACTATGTTTAATTTAGAAACTGGAGGACAAGCTGTGGAGAAAAAAAAGAATATCATAAATTGCACACCTAACATAATCTTCCTTGCTATTTTTTTTCCTTCCTTCCTTCCTTCCTTCCTTCCTTCCTTCCTTCCTTCCTTCCTTCCTTCCTTCCTTCCTTCCTTCCTTCTTTCCTTCCTTCCTTCCTTCCTTCCTTTCTTCCTTCCTTCTTTCTTTCTCCCTTTCTTTTTTCTTTCTTTTCTCTTTCTCTCTCTTTCACACACACATACACACACACACATGCACACCCAATTCATTTTCTTAATTAAGATGAATGAGCTGTTTCATACTGAGCTGATGGAGGAAATAAACATAAAGGTGTTTATTGAATTCCTGCTTTTCTGATCCAAAATTTCCCTTCATTTTAAGCTCTAAAACAATTTCACACAAAACACAGGATTATTGTTTGATTTCACTAAAAAAAAAAACTTTAAATAAACAGTTATGAGTTATATTCGGCCTTTTGTAGGTGGTATTTTTTCCCTCATGGCTTAAGTAATTTGGCCTTAACTTAGAATTATTCCTGTTTACCATACTAAACCATATAACCAATATTGGGAAAGCATGGCTTTCAATCAAAAAGGTCACTCTAGTGCTCTTCATGGACTATTAATTATCAAATATGGTGAAACTACTCAAGTAAGCCTCTTCTTTTCTCCTATGTGATTTAAAAGTAATTTTTCAACTTTTCTATATGCCACCCCATTATTATATGGTTAGATCAAGGAAAACCTTATTTTACAGGATTTTTTGTCTAGTCATGCCTCCTAATCTTGTACTTATACTCATATTTTTTTGAAAAAAGTATAGAATTTCTCATTCATCCTCATTTACTTTTATAGATTTTTTTTCAAGTGGGTCATCATTTTGCATAAATGTTTTGCATTTGTAATGAAAAATAACTAGTTACCTAAGTACCTTGTCATCTGCAAATGTGACAATTTATCATCGCCTCAATCCAAGTCACTTGTGAAAACATTGAACAGTGCAGAGCCAAGGCTAACTCCCTAGGACACTCCAATGGTAATTTCCTTCCCTGTTGACAGTTGTTCATTCCTCACTTTTCATTGGGTATATCCATTCAGTCAGTGCCAAATATTCCTAATTAAGTTTTTTCTTGTTCTAGTTATTTTTCCCTATACTTTCCATAATCATAGCATGAGAGACTTGGAATTCCACCAAGCATTTCCCAAAGCATACTATGAAAGCAACTTTGCCCTGTCACTTCAAGGACCCTGTCAGAAAAACCCATGAGGTTAGTTTCCCATGAACTGTTTTTGATGAAGCTGTAATGGTTTTCTTTTCACCACTGCTCTTTCTAAATGCTCACAAATCATCTTGTTGATAATATGTGCAATAAGTTTCTCAGGAAGAGAAATCACTCATTCATCTTCAGTCGACAGGTCATACCCTTTGTTTCCATTCCACCTCCCAAGTTTGCACATTAAGTCTCATCCAGGTCTATGGAGACTCTTTTACTTTTCACGATTTTTCAAAATTTGATGACTGCTGCCCAACCAAAAGACCTACAAATTATTTCAATCGTTTAGAATGTATTACATGCATGTTATTGTAGTTAATATCTGTGATTTTGGACAAGTTACTTTATCCTTTCACTTTTCACCACCTGTCAGATGTATAAGTTGTGATAGATTATCTACACGTCATTTTCTTGCACACCTAATCTTAAAAAAAAAAAAACTGAAGGATCAATGGAACATTTTAAATCCATGTGTATGAAATTACCAGTTTTTAAATTATTTCTTAGTTGATGTGAAAAGAGAAAACAAACATATTTTGACCTTTCTTATAACCCCCCCAAAACATTCTATTTTCTTACACACATCTTAATCCTATAGAAGATAAAATATATTTATAAATGTAGTCAAACATTTGGTTCTTTCTCTTGAATATTTCATGGGTCAACTATCATAACATTTTCCTAATTAATTTACAATTAAATTTCTCTTCTACTTCTCTCAAAAACAGACCTTAAAAGTACTTGTCTCTTCAATCTTCTCTGTCTCTTTAGAAAAGTAAAGCTATATTTTGCCCAATGAAATGACACCTTTAAGTTCAAATGGATTTCTAGCTAGGGAAACTGCTTCCCTCATTCTATTGTTATTTTCAAATAAAGTGGAATGATTGCCTTAAAATCATGACAGTGGTTGTAATAAGGTATTGTGGGATAAAGAAAACTAGGTCTTCTAGCCCAACCCTTTCATTTTCTACTGTAGAAACTTGTTTGTGGGGAATATATCCCAAGTTACAATAAGAGTAAATGCCTTATTTCTTGCCCTGCTAAATAGATCATGCTATCACTCTTCTTAATTAAATTTTATTCAACAAGAATTTATTAATGCCTACTATGTGCTGTGTATAATATTATGTACTTAGAATTAAAAAAAAATGAAACAGACAATGGGGAAATGGCTCCGTGAGTTCAAAGAACTTACAGTTCACTGAAGATACTTCAAAATCAGTAGGTTCACAATTAAATAAAAATGGAGTAAAAAAAACCAACAACATTAGTTCCTGGGGCTGTTAGATGGTGCAGTGCATAGAGTACTGACCCTGGAGTCAGGAGAACCTTAGTTCACATCCATTGTCAGACACTTGACACTAGTTATGTGACCTTGGCCAAGTCACTAAACACCAAAAAAAATCAATAAAAAAGAATAAGATCCTTATTCTATTGCTAACTACAAGAACTTGTCATTTATAAGATGATATTTGAACTTAGCCTTGAGTGAAGTAAGAAATTAAAAATATTTAATATGGGGAAATGATGGACTCAGTATTCAGATTGAAGTCTATATTTATATTTTGGTATTGAATATGGCCAGCAGGAGTTTTTGTTTTTTTTGGTTATACATGTCAGTAAACTTAATTTTTCCTATTATATTAATGGGGGAGTGGAGTAGGAGGGAATAGGAGGGGGTGATATAAAAACTGAAAAAAATAAATGAACTTTAAAAAAGTATTATTATCAATTATGAAACTTCCTATATGTTGCTTCATCTGGATCCTGCTCTTGTGGAAAAACAATGGACAAAAAGAATAAATAATACCAAATACGCTTATAACTTTCAACCAGAAACTTGATCATGAAAATTATTATTATTACTCCCTTTTCTATAGTATTTTACCACAATATGATTCCTGTACAACAACCCTATTAAGTGAGTAGGATGATACTCTTCAGACATTGATTTTGAGGTTGCCATCTCCTTTTTTACTCTAAGGATTCTTTCAAAGAACACTCTTCTCTGCTCTACCCCTCTCCATTGTCCTCCATCCCCCCCCCTGTGTTCCACTCTGTTTTTGAGAGGTGACCTATTTCCTTCCCTGAGCCTGTCCCTCCCTCTGAACTCTTGAGTCAGTCCCTTTTGTCATCTATGTTCATCTTTGGAAATTTTTCTCATTGTAATTCTTGCTTATCCAATGGCTAATTTCTGTCTCCCTCATCTTAAAAAATGAAGACAGAAGACTTGACTCTAGCAACCACTCAAGCTATCACCACATAAAGCTTCTCCTTTTGATGACCTAACTTCCAGAAATTGTTTCCTAAACTTGTTGCCTGAATTTCCTCATCACCCACTTGTTTTTCAAACTCCTTGCAGTTGGATGTCACTGATTATTCAATGAAAACTGCATTCTCAAGGTTATCAATGTTCACTTTATTAAATGTAATGGCCATTTCTCAATGTGCATTCTTCTTGTACTCTCTGCACCAGTGATACTGCATCAGTGACTTCCTGGAAACTATCTCCTTTCTTGGCTTCTTGATATTACTCCAAGTTGATTCTCTTTAATCTAGAAATTCTTTCTCAATCTCCTTTGCATTATAATAATCCTTCTCCTGAAACTAAATGTGGGCATCCCTGAGGACTCACATGGGACAGTTCTTTTGCTCTCATTTCTCAATATTCTGTTTCTTGGTGATCTCATTAGAGATCATGGCTTAATTTATAATCTTTATTCAAATTAATAACAATACTAAATACACACATACATATATGCATACCCATATCCATGTGAGTATATATGCATATACATATATGTATCCATGTGTGTGTTTACATTTTCTTGACTGGACACTGAGCTGTCCTTGGAGTAAGAAAGTAGTTTAAATTCCCATTTATGTTATATAATATATTGCAACTCTCAATAAGTTACTTAATATCTCAGCGCCTCAACCATCTTTTTAGAATGACAAGTTTCAGAGCAATTTTAAATCTCTATTTTAAGAGGAAGTTCTCTACACAAGTTAAATCTCATCAAAAAATACTCATATTTGGTTGTAGTTGTGAGACACACACATAATATAGACACACATATTTAGCTACACATGCATATTGCATAGGTACATATTTTGGTTTGGATAGCGAATTTAGTTATATCATAATCCTTATAAAATATTACCTATTTATAATTTTTGATAGTAAAATACTACAACATTTCAATATCAATAGCATATTGGACATCTTACTATCTACTTATGCCCAAGATGAAGATATCTGAAATTCAAACATATTTCAAGTGAAACTTATTATATTTCCTCTGAAAATATACTCCTTTGAGATTTCTCTATTTCTTCTGAGAGTTAGACACTCCGTACATCCTCTATCTTGATAAACTGTGCAATGTCCAGAGGAAGGTAAGCAGGATGGTGAAGGTTATTGAATACATCTCATTTAAGCAACCATTTCTTTGAAAGACTAGAAGTGTTTTCCCTGCAAAAGAGAGATCTTAAGGAGGACATAATAGCTATTTTTGAGTGTCTTAAAAACTTATCACTTCTAAGTATGATGATATTTGGTTTATTTGGCCCTAGAGGGTAGAACCGTGAGCAATTATCTGTCAAAAGCAAATTTAGACTTGCTATAATTTGTATGTCTATGTACACATTATAGCCCTCAGGAGAATGAAAACTTGAGGTCAGATGTTTTATTTTTCCTCTCTTGCTCTCTCCTTCCATTTCCTACCCTTCCCTTTCCTTCCTTCCTTCCTTCCTTCCTTCCTTCCTTCCTTCCTTCCTTCCTTCCTTCCTTCCTTCCTTCCTTCCCAATGGGAATACCTAAGACTCAATGGCTTTAACACTTGTATGTTAGAGGCATTTTCAATAAATTTATTGAACACTTACTATGAGCAAATAATTTTTCTGCAATACAAGGATGGAAAATTAACATGTCTGCCTTCTAGGACCTTATATTGTAGTAGAATAAGTACTCTATATACCTATACATTACCAAATATAAGTGGAAATTCAAAGGAAGATAGAAGACAATAGGAGAAAGGATGAGATCTGGATGAAGTAGTCTAAAAAGACTTAGAGAATAAAATACTTTATATCATTTAAAAGAGGAGAAAACTGACTTTCAAGGAGAAGTACATTGCTCAAGGCCACTGAGCTAGTGAATGATAGAGCTAAACCAAAAAGCCAAGTTTACTCATTTGAGGAGAATTTACCTAACAATTAAAAATATCTACAAGTAGAATGGCCTGTCTTGGAATGTGGTGGATTCTCTTCCCTTGGAGGTTCTCTAGCAAAGGCTTAATGACCATATTTTGGATGTTACAGTGACAAGTCCTCTCATGTCTGGGTTGGGCTAGTTCATCTCTGAGCGAGTATCTTCCCACTCTCAAATTCTGTGAATCTGGGCGAGTCTATGTGGTCTTTCTATAAATTTAACTAGGATTCAAAGTAAGTGGAAAGTTGAACTAAGAATCAATAAGACCTAAGTTCAATTCCTATTTCAGATACTAACAACTAGGTGACTGTTGGCAAGATATTAAACCTCCCTCAGGTTCAGTGGACTCTTTTATAGAATGAGAATATATTAAAACCTACCTCACATGTATTATTATTATCATTATATCACACTAGTTCTCAGACTGGGGATAACATTCTTCTGTGTCTACTCATTTATTTATTTTTTTTTTACCAATTCCTCAGCAAGGCAACCAGAAAAGAGATAGTAGTTTTATTCAATACCTCTAGATCAATTTCATAGAATAGCTATTCACCAGCTACTTGTTAACAAACTTAAATGAGTGGTTAGTTATGTTTTTTTTTGTTTTTGTCATTTTTGTTACTGTTGCTTTTACTCTTTTTTCAGTGAAGAGATGTGCAGATTCTAGATGGGAGAAAATAAACTTGGGGGGAAAGGAAATAATGCTTCTCCTACCATTAAATGTTCACAAGTCTTCATGGACTGATTAATCATAAATTATTAATGTCAGTGTGGTTGAGATACACTCTATCTTCTTTTCTTGAAATATTTCTCTGACTCATTCTGGCAGTGGCTTTGACCGATAAGTTAATAGCAATTCAATTTGCATAATCAAACTGGCACCTCACTTTCCTACTCACCAGCTATAGTGTTGACATTTTGGCACATGATGTATTTGCACTTCATGTCACATCGATACCCCAAATCAGTATTTCAGGATGATAAAAATATAAACAAATCACTATTAAATTTGCAGCATTTCAACTGACTAAAACTTGTTTTTAATGACAATTAGTCTGTGGGAAAATATATTCCTCCATAGTTGAAGGGAAAACACAAACCACATATTTCAATTATTTGATGGATCTGTAAGCTTAATCACTCATGTGGTGGTTCCATATTCCATCAATTCAGATTGCAGTCAATCTATCTTTCTGTAGTCTCTGTGATTCTTCTCCTCATCATTCCATATATCTTTGTTGTATCCTTTTTTCTCTATGGGACATCAACAAACATTTATTAAATTCCTACTTTGGTCGAGTATCCTCTTAAATCTTAAATTTCTGCTTCACTTCCAATCAGATTATTCAAATTCCAGAAGTATTAATAAGGTGTCTATTATTGGCAAGGAGCTGGAGATACAAAGAAGAAAAAAAAAGTCCTTTCTCTCAAGGAACTTACATCCTATTTGAGGATGCAGTATAAAATCAAGGGACTAGATAATATTTGTGGTTAGAAAATACTAAATAGTGGCAGCCAGGTAGCATAGTGGATAAAGTACTGGCCCTAAAATCAGGAGGATCTGAGTTTAAATCTGACCTCAGACACTTAGCATTTACTAGCTGTGTGACCCTGGTCAAGTCACTTAACCCCAATTGCCTCGCCAAAAAAGAAAACAAAAGAAAACATACTAAACATATAGGTAATCAATAAAATTTTATCACACAAAGCCTTGAAGAAAGATATTGAGTGAATATATTTTGGGCCTGGTTCACAACCTAAGTACAGAGAGAGAAGATGGAATACTGAATTTTGAGAATAGAAAATAGGCAAGTTTAGGTGGAATATCAAGAATCTGAAGGTGAATAATGTGGGGGAAAACAACTATGAAAAGGTAGATTGCAGTCACATGGTAAAGAGCTCCAATGCCAAGCAAAGGATCCTCAATTTTATCTTGTTGAAACTAGATTCTACAGCAGGGAAATAATATGGATTGACCTCTATATGAAGGTGAATCTTTGTTCTTCAAGGCAATATTAGTTAATAATAAGTTCTACCAAGCTCTACCAAGTTCTAAAATGAATCTTACAGTACAAACTTAATGGTAGATAGCTCAACTCTTATTTCCAAGAAGCCAAATGGACTAAATTTATAGAGTTTAATAACCAAAATGCTATAGAGTGATTAATTTTGGAAGTCACACTTACTCTGAATAATCTCTTAAGGTATACAACAATTAGTAATTATAATTCTTCTAAACACATAGTTAGTTTTCACCAAAACAAAGATGAGGATATAAATTGAATACACACATACATGTTTACATATATGTATGTGTATGTATATGCATATGTGTATATAACATATAGCAACCATATCTCATATTTGGTCAGTTGGCTATGCCGTTCCTCAAGAGGTAATCTTTTTAAGACACCAGTTTGAAATTTTTCAAAATAGGTATGACTTCACAGCATGCTTAGAGGGAAGAGAGTAGTCAGTTTAACTAGACTATTAACTTCTCTGTGAGCAAGGTAACTTGGAACCCCATTGTCAATACTGCCATAACTGAAGCTGATAATCATCCCCATGTAGACATGGTAGAAGAAATTTAATTCCTTCACCAGTTGATTCATATATAGATTATGTAGGAGCTTTCCTATATATTTTACTCAGATTATATGTTGGTTAGGTAAAATTTCATTCTTCACCTGTCTTCCCAAAAATATTGGCCTAAACTAATAATATGAATCCTTAAAGGCCAATCTGTCTTTCATGGTGTCCCTGAGTTTTGTGTTAAATGATTAAGTTACATTTTGGAAGACATCATATCACATATGCTATGATGCCAAGTTCAATTTCTATAGAGCTCTGTTTATCTTTCTGTACTCACACACCTTACGACTGAATTTCTCCAATAGACTTCTTTGTCCAACACTTATTAATAAGGGTGCATCAGGTCCATGATAGGGAATGTTGGTTGAAACTCAACATGCATCTGTCCCTGGTCAAGCCAACATGGGAACATAAAATGGAGGATTCTCCTTTAAATCTATCGACATAACAACTTTCAATTGCCTTAAATAAAATTTTCCCAGAATTGAAAAGGAAAATCAGTAAGAAAGGACTCAGTGCTGAGAGATGTAGAAATTTAATCATTCTGAACTCTGTAAGTATTCATGTTTTGATGTTTCCCACAGGGGACAATTCATGATCCAAATAGTTCACTAAGAAATCACCACAGGTAGGGATGTGAACATAGAGAAGACAAAGGTCAAATATAAGCAGAAGTTTGTGTCAAAATAAATTGACATTGAAGGATGAAAAAACGTGGCATTGTAAAACAAGAAAAAAGTGGATAGGTACAAACTAGTAGTAAAATTGATGAAAGGGAATGGTGGGAGACATGATGCTTGTAGGAGATGCTTTGAAATGCTTACTGACATTCTGAGAAACCATTACCTGGTCAAGTCTAAACAGCTGGCATTCCTTCCAGGCTATTCTAATAAAATATGATGAAAATGAACATTCTCAGTTAAACTCCAGCATTCTTTTTATTAAAAAGAGAATTTATGATTCTAAATAAAGAGAATGGCATAGAAATATGCATTTTGCAATTGGAAAACATGAAGCAAAGAGGGAAAGAAAAACATCTTCAATTGAGAAGACAGTGGATGATCTTCATTCTTTTAAAAACATCCCACCTCTTCTCTACTTCTTTTAGTAACTGCATTTTTGGCTCTTTATCATCAACACAAAAGAGGGAAAGAACTAATATGCATTTAAATAGTTACTAAGGGAACAATATTATGTGTGTATATAACCTTAAATGGTCACTGCAATGAGAATTTGATGGAACATACTGCATGCCAAATGGTTTATCATTTTTGTTAGACATTTCTGAATTGAATCTATCCCCAAAGAGTTTGCAAATTGAGTATGGCTCTTTGCTTAGAAGTCATTTAAGTTTTTATCTATATGGAAGTCATATATTAAGAAAAACAAAATAAAGACAAATAAGGACTATTCTACTCCCTATCAACATGCCTTTTGAAAATGATTAAATTTTGTCCCAAAATATTTTTGTTGTGTTTATAAGTGGGGGCCATATTATGGACATCAAGAATGCCTACAGCCACTCTAAACGGGAGGCCAAAAAGAGGAAATTTCTTCTCTCTTCTCTGTCATTAATTTGTCACAATATGTCCTTGAAACTAATAGGGTTTCTCTCTTCCAATGATGAGCTCCAAATACACATTAGAGAAGTCATAGTGTGGAGAGATTAGACTCATTTGTGAGACTGTGGTAGAACCTAGGTATAAATTAGACAATTTAGATTTCATTAAATATATTATTCTCATCAGTGAATGGCTCTTTATTCAGGGAAGCTGGCTTTAATCTCACTTCAGGCACTTTTTGACTATGTAGCCTTGAGCAAGACACAGCCTAGATGCCTTAGTCTCCTTTTCTGTAAAATGAGGCTTGCACAATAGTCAACATGCATTGCTATTGAAATATGATTACTGTGTGACAGGCAGTGTACCAAACACTGGGGGATCCATAATAAAAAAGGCAAAGACACCATACCCTGAAAGAAATGATTCTTTTTCTTTTTTTTTTTTTTTGAGGGAGGGAGGCAGGGCAATGGGGGCCAAGTAACTCGCCCAAGGTCACACAGCTAGAAAGTGTTAAGTGTCTGAGGTTGGATTTTAACCCAGGTCCTCCTGACTCCAGGGCCAGTGCCCTATTCACTGCACCGCCTAGAAACTCCAAAGAACTCAGATTCTTAAATGATGATGTTGGAATTGATTGTCTTGTAGGTCCTTCAGTCTGCCCTTCAAGAATTTTCTACAATGCTATAATGTTGAAGGACCATATTTCCATTAATTTGATATGATGAGTCTAAGCCACACAACTATTTTAGCAAAACCTGAAATAAAATTCAGATATTTTGGCCTTCTCTTTTAATTTTCTTTACAATTCAATTGTGAATTATATACTCAATAATTGAATATCAGGTTGTAATGTTATGAACTAATTGACTAGAACAGTGCTTTATATAGTCTGGATACTTAACATTTATTGTATTGAATATTTACCATGCTAAGAGCTCTGTATATGGAGTCATAACACATGGATTCATATCGGGGTTCTGTGATTTTTTTTATATTTCAATAAATGTTTAATTTTATTTAATCAGTTTTCATTCTAGATACTTGAGCGATAGAGCAGCACTTGGATCCTGTGTCCAATGGCCTTGGCAGGAAGATCACTCCTGAACTTGGCTAGAACCATTCTACTATTACCATGGGCCTGAGTAACTTTCCCCCAGATAACTCTTGTTCTGTTCGGTTTCCCACCAGGAGTTGCTGTGTTGTTTGTGGCTTTGTATACATAAGCACATCTCTTTCCCAAATAGAATTCAATTTCATCACGCACATAGACGCCTTCAATTTTCAAAAGAGCCATATGTTCCCTCTGGTTTCGTAGGCCTCTCTTGTAGCCAGCAAAAATGGCCTTGGACCACAGTCTTCCAGACTTTTTGCTATTCTAGAAGCCCTGTTTCCAGCAGGCCTCCACAGCTCCAAGATGGAGGAAAAAGTGAGTTCTGTGATTTTCTACCTGTCTCAAACTGGGCAAGTCACTTCACATTTGAGTCTCATTTTCCTAATATGGTGTCAATTATCATCATCATCACCATGACCATCAGCATCATCACCATTAACAACAACAACACAACAACAAAAACAATGTGAAGCAAAGGACAGAGTGTTAGACATTGTCAGGAAGACCTAATTGAAAAACTGCATAAAAACTTAACTAGCTGTGTAAACCTGAATAAGTCAGTGAATCTCTAACTACCTCAACTTCCTGAGGTATAAAATAGGAATAGTATCACTGACTTCATTGGGTTGTTGGGTCAAGTGAGATATTATTTGTATTATTTAGCACAGTATCTGGCACATAGTAGGTACTTGAAATATACTTCTTTCCTCCTTCCTTCTTTAGTAACAGCTAGTTATTATTTATATGTATTTATATGGCTCTTTAAGATATGCAAAATTCCCTCAAATATTATCTGATTTTATTTTCACAACAAATATGGGAGATAGGTGGTCTTATTATCTTTATTTATTTTAAATGACTTGCCAAAAGTCCCACACCTAGTTAATGTCTGAGAAAGGATTTGAACTCACGTTTTTCTGACTTTAGTTCTATTTCTAGACACTATGCTACCTGTCTGCTTCCATTATAATAGCTAGCTTTTTATAGCACTTGAAGTTTTGCAACACTCTAAAAATATTGACTGCCGGAGAAAGGTACTATATTACCCCCATTTTACAGATGGAGGGAACCAAGACAGGCAGAAGTTAAGTGACTTGCCCAGGGTCACCCAGTCAAAGCCCTCAGGGAGGATTTAAATTTAGATCTTCCTTTCTCGATATCTGCTATACAATGTAGTTGACCCAATGTGTAAAAGGCAAGATTAGATTACCCAGCTTTTGAGTTTTCTTACATCTCTAAATTTATTATCCTATGATTCAATTAACCAAATATTTGTCGAATATCCCCTACATCTTAGGTGATGTTCTAAGTGATACAAAGACAAAAATGAACTGGTACCTTTCCTCAAAGAGCTTACATTTTTTCCTTGGTGGGTGGAGGGTTGGGGATTATAATATTAACACAAATAAGTAAATGCAAAATGCACTGAAAGTTGTGAGAGAGAGAGACAGAGAGAGAAAGAGAGAGAGAGAGAGACAGAGAGAGAGACGGAGAGACGGAGAGACAGAGACAAACAGAGACAGAGAGACAGAGACAGATAGACACAAAGACAACACACAGACACACAGAGAAAGAATTAATGAATGGGATTTATAGCAGAAAGCAAATATTCCCAAACTATAATACAATGTTTATCAATATCCTTAGAATGGACAAAATAACCTCACTATCATCCAGGCTTTCAGTGAAATCCTCACTGAAAAAGTTTAGAAAAAACCCAATATGAAAACAAATATAATGTGAAATTTAGCCATCAGACTTGAAGATGTTCATTTTACTAAATCAATGTTCTATTTTTTTTTCTTTTTGCAGGGGTAGAAGGCAGGGCAATAGGGGTTAAGTGATTTGCCAAAGGTTACATGGCTAGTAAGTGTTAAGTGTCTGAGGCTGGATTTGAACTCAGGTCCTCCTGACTCCATGGCCGGTGGTCTATTCACTGCATCACTTTGCTGCCCTAAATCAATGCTCTTTAAGGAAATAGAATTGTTTAAAATATAATAACTAGAAATGGTAAAAGACACAGAACATTCCTTAAAAGAAAAAGGTTCCCAGATGAGAATCGTGGATACTCCACTAATGCTTATTTATGTATGGGCTGCTTTTCATTATACTTTAGAATTTATTTTACATTTTAAATTCTCAAGGTGTCAGTGCACATAATATTAAAGATAAACTCTCAAAGGAAAAAAAAATGAAACAACTGTCATTGCTCACAAAAGTCCAATAACTTGTGTTTGCCCAGCCTGTCTCTGTATTTTTAGAGAGATCTCTTCAGAGCCCCCTGGACATTTGTTCAAACAGTTCAATATCCTCTGGATTCAATAAAGATACCACTGAAGCTGCCAGGTGCATTGTAAACAACTTGGATTCTATACATTATAAAACTTTGACTGGATCACAGAAAATGTAGGTCATATAAAGAAAGGAAACTTTTTTCAAACAGAGGTGTTAAAGAATAGATTGCACCTTCAAGCCTAAATACCTTTTCATTGAAAGGAACATTTTTCTGTCCCATTCTGAGATTTATCCTTTTCTTCCATCTCTCTTTTCTCATCCCCCTTTCCTCATCTTCCATTCCTTCTCCTCTAAATCAAGTATACCTGGCAATATCGATATTTTGCATTTCATAAGACTGTTCTGAATTTTCAAATCAAATATCCATCACCACATGCTATAGTGAATGAATACTTTAATGCTCAAATGTTTCAGTGTCTCCATAATTGTTGATCTTCCCTTACAACTCAGATCGTCACCTTCTCTGCCTTTCAAGAGTTGTCTAGAGGGGTAGCTAGGTGGCACAGTGTATATAGCACAGGCCCTGGAGTCAGGAGGATCTGAGTTCAAATCTGGCCTCAGACAATTAACATAAAAACTAGCCATGTAACCTTGGGCAAGTCACTTAATCCCAAGTACCCTCCAAAAAAAACAGAGTTGCCTAGAGCACTGAGAGGTTAAATAACATTCCCAAGGTCTCAAAAATAGTGTATGTCTCAGGCAGGATTTAATCAGAGTTTTTGCTGATCTAGTTATTTTCAATCTGCTTCTGGGATTGTTGCATGGTTATGACCTTATCATTTAGTGAAACTGTTCTCCCAAAAGTTACCATTGAACTTTTAATTGTCAAATACTTTTTCTCCGTCCTTATTTTCCTTGGCTTCTTTGTCTCCTTCAACCCTGTTGATGATGCTCTCCTCCTTGATATTTTTTTTTCTCTTTAAGAGTACCACTAGGGCAGCTAGGTGGTGCAGTGAGTAGAGTGCTGGCCTTGTAGTCAGGAGGACCTGTGTTTGGATCTGGCCTCAGACACTTAACACACACAAACAAAAAACCTAGCTGTGTGACTTTGGGCAAGTTACTTAAACCCAATTGCCCTCCCCCCAAAAAAAAGCAAAAAAAAAAAAGAATACCTCTAAACATAAATCATTTTGCTTTTTCATTGATCTTTTTGGCAGACAGACCAATTAGTGTTCTTGCTGGGTCAAGTGGTATGGGCACTTTTACAATTTGGGGTATAGTTCCAAATTGTTCTCAGATTGATCTTACCAGTTCACGGTTCCCTGATAGCCTTGATTTCTTTTTCTGAAAAATTTCTGTGCCTATCATTTGACTATTTATCAATAGGGGAATGACTTTTTTTTCATAAATTTGACACAGTTCCCTATGCATTTGAGAAATGAGACATTTATCAGAGAAACGCTGTAATTTCCACTTTCCCCTCCTAAGTTTTGTTTCTCCATTCTAATTTTGATTGCACTAGAGAACTTTCATTCTATTATTTTGCCTGTGCTTGACCATGAGTAATTAAAATTTTTCCTTTTGTTTAGATCCATCATTATTTCTGTGAAAAGTGCTTATAATCAGTTTATATAGTTCATTGTTGGATATGAGGATGGTAGACTTCCAGGTATTTTTATCTGTAGTTTTTTTTTAATGGGATTTCTCTTTCTACCTCTTCCTGATGGATTTTGGTTGTAATACATAGAAATGCCAATAATTTATGTGGGTTCATTTTATATCCTGCAACTTTGTTTAAGTTTTTAAGTGTTTTGACTAATATTTTTAGTTTATTTGCTAGGGTTTTCTAGTCATACCCTTATAATCATTTGCAAAAAAGGAAAGAAGATAGTTATGTTTCTTGTTGTCTAATCTCATTCTTCCAATTTCATTTTTTGTCATTTTTATAATTATCATTTATAGTACATTGTTGGCAATTAATGATAATAAGAAACATCCTTGCTTCACCAATTTTTGTTTTGGAAAAACTTCTTGTTTATGCTCATTATAGGTAATGCTAATTCTAAGTTTTAGATAGATACTACTAATCATTTTAAGAAAAGTTCCATTTATTCCAATGGTTTCTTCTCTTTTTAATAGGAATGGATACTCTTTTGTCTTACATTTTTTATGTCTATTGAGGTGATCATATAATTTTTTTGCTGTTGATATATTCAATTATGCTAATGTTTTCCCTGATACTGAACTAGCTCTGAATTCCTTGGTGTAAGAACTTTGTGATAGATTGCTTGTAACCTCTTGCTAATAATCTATTATATTTTTTTGTAGCAATATTCATTAGGAAAAATGATTTATAGTTTTATTTCTGCTTTTTCCCTCCATGATTTAGATGTAAAACCATATTTGTTTCATGAAAGAAATTTGGTAAGACTCTTTTATACATTTTGTCAAAGAGTATATAAAATATTATAAATGACTGTTTTAAAATATTTGATAGAATTCCCTTGTGAATCCATGTGCTTCTGGGGATGTTTTCCTTAGGGAGATCATTTATGTATTGTTCAATTTCTTTTTTCTAAAAATATGGTTACTTAAAATTTTAAATTCTCCTGTTAATCTTGGAAATTTGTGTTTTTGTAAATATTAATCTATTTTATTAGATTGTCAGGTTTATTGGCATTTACTTGGGCAAAATTTATTCTAATAATTGCTTTAACTTTATCTTCATGGGTTGGATATTCAAGCTTTGAATTTTTGAAGGTGGTGATTTAAATTTATTTTATCTTGTTTTAGATGAATACATTTTTACTTCAAATTTTATTAATTTCTTCTTTGATTTTCTAGATTTCCATTTTGGTGTTTTTTTTAACATTTTAAGTGATTTTTAATTTGTCCTTTTAGTGGTGATTTTTACATGCAATTCCCATTACGTGATTTGTTTTTTTTTTTCTCAATTCTTATTGATATAAGAATTAGAGATATAAATTCACCCCTAACTATTGTTTTGGTTGAATCATACACATTTTGGTATGTTGTCTCTTTGTTTTGATTATCTATAATGAAATCAGTGATTGTTTCCATGATTTGTTCTTTGGTCTACTAATTTACTAAGATTACATATTTAGTTTCTAAATAATTTTTAATCTATCCTTTTACTTCATTGTTGTAAGTGAAACATGCATCTAATATTTATGCTTTCCTGAATTTGTTTGTGAGATATTTATGGCCTAATAGTCAATTTTTGTGAAAAAAGCATATACAGCTTAGTAAAAGGTATATTCATTAATATTCCCATTCAGTAGTCTTCAGAAGTCTATCACATATAAGTTTTCTAAAATTCAATTCACTTCCTTAACTTTCTCCTTATATATTTTATTGTTAGAATTCCCACACTATACAGTTTTACTTTACCTTCCTGTGATTCAGTTAACTTTTTCTTGTAGAATCTGGATTCTATACCATCGGTGCATATACTTTTTATATTAATATTGTTTGATTGTGTATGGCATCTTTTAACATAATACTTTCCTTGATTATATATTTTAATTATGGCTCTTTTTTGTTTTTGTTTGAGATTATGATATCTACCTCCTACTTTTTTTTTCTTCCTTCAGTGGAAGCATATTCGGTGTTTTTCCAACCTGTTACTGTAATATTATGTATGTCTTTCTGTTTCATTTCTATATCTTAGAAAACACCTGTTGTTGAATGTTGTTTTCTAATCTATTCTACTCTCTGCCTCTGTTTTGTGGGTGAGTTCATCACATCACATTTACATTTATGATTACTAACTGTGTATTTCCTTTTATTCTATTGTCTTCTATTTATCCTTCACTTTTTTTGCCCTATCCCCTCCTCAAAAGTGTATTTTGCTTCCCTTAACCTGGCCTCCCTTTATCATTCTCCTTTCTTATAGCCCTTTCCCTTCTCACTTCACATTTTGGTAAACTGAATATGTGTGAATCTGTCCATCTATCTAGCTATTTACATATATATTCATATTTAATATATCTATATAGACATATCTATATATCTGTATATATCCATATTTATGTTATGTATCTATTTCTGTCTTTCTTCCCTTTTTGAATAAGTAAAGATGAGACCTAGATTCAAACATTACCACTATCCACATTTTCCCCTTCAATATAAAATCTCTTCACAGTACACCTCTTTGATATGCATAATTTTCACCACTATTTCTCTCCCCACCCCCATCTCCCAGGACACTTTTCTTTCTCCCCTTTTCATTTTTTTTCAGTTCATTCCAGCATAATTGACTAATGCTCATGCACTCTAAGTAGACTTCATTTAACAGCCCTGCTAATGATAATGTTCTAAGGGATTACATATATCAAATTTCCATGTATTAAACAATTTAAATTGTAAACAGCTTAAAGACATTTAATTCCTTATTATTTCTCTTTGTTTTTACTTTTTATCCTTCCTTTAAATCTTGTGTATGAATGTCAACTTTTGTTTTTAGCTCTGTTCTTCCATCAGGAATGCTTTATAGCCTCTATTTCATTAAATATCTATTTTCAACCATTTAATTTTACTTACTTTTTCTGAGTACATTATCCTCCACTTCATTTAATTGTTTCTTTCTGGCTGTTTGGGGTGTTTTCTCCTTGAATAGGAAGCTGTAGAATTTATCTATAAAAATATTGGAAGTTTTAGTTTTGGAATCTCATTCAGGAGGTGATGGGTGGATTCTTCCAATTTCAGCTTTGCCCTTTGGTTCTAAAATACCTAGGCAGTTTTCCTGTATAAACTCTTATAATATGATATCTAGGCTCTTTTATTTTATTCATGGCTTTCAGATAGTTCAATCATTCTTAAATTATATCTTCTTGATTTATTTTCCAGGTCAGTAGTTCTTCTGATGAGATATTTCACATTTTCTTTTATTTTTTTTAATTTTTTGAGCTTTATTTATTGATTCTATGTGTTATAAAGTCATTAACTTCTGCTTGACAAATTCTAATTTTAAAGGAATCATTTTCTTCAATGAAGTTTTGTACCTTTTTTTACCATTTGTTGAATTCTGATGTTTGAGTATTTTCTTCAGTTAGGTTTTGTGTCTTTTTATAAGTTATTCTCTTTTTGTAAGTTTCTTTCATTGCACTCATTTATTTTTGTAATTTTCTTCTACTTTCCTTATTTTATTCTATTTTATTTTTTGCTTTTTGTCTTTTTCTTTAGCATTTTTAGAAATTATTTTTTGAAATTGTTTCTAATCTGTATTTTTTCTTTGTAATTTTGTTTGTAGATACTTTCACTTTATTGTATTTTCCTGAGTTTGGGTCTTGATCTTCTCTGTTAATATAATGGCTTTTAAAGCTCAGGATGATTTGGTGCTATTTTCTCACTTCCTCTCCCTATTTCTTTTCTTCATACTTTATGCTTGAGTGGTTTCTGCTTACCTCTGGTGATGGGGATAACTGTCCTGAGCTTCAGGTTTTTATATCCTGTTGTATTAGCAGCTGTTCTGGGGACCTCAAGTTTTGGAATTTCCAAAATTGTATGATCCAGGGAGAGTTGTGGTCCCTGTTTTTCTGGTCCATACTCCAAGAGGGCAAAGTCTCCTCTCTCTCCAGTATTATGACCATACCCAGGTAGTGTCCCTTCTCCTTTATCAATGTAGACACTCCTCACTGAGTTGCAACTGTAACCTGAAGCTTGATAATGGAGAATGTAGTCACTAATGTCACTCATCCTGCATCAAGTACTAATTCAGCTGTCCCAGTTTTCTCTTTCTGATAAGGTGTTGAAACCTTATACTATCTCTTGGTTCTGTGCCTGCCTGATACTCCTGTTTCTACAAATTGCTTCTCTAGTAAGGTTTGTCCTCATATACCCCTATGTATATCTCTAAGTGCTTATTATCTGCTAGGTACTGGGATAAAACTAAGGATGTAAAGATGAAATTAAAATCATTACCTACCTCAAAAAACTTACATTTTGATGAGGGAGACATGATGCATGTAAATAAATATGGAAAGAGTAGCTGGATGGTAACTTTAGAGAAGGAAACTCTGGAAACTGGGAGAGAAGGTGGTGAGGAAAGTTATCATAAAGGTGATTGCATTTAATTTGCAAGTAGACCCATATAAGGTAATTAAATTATCTGGTCAGGGAAGGAGGCAATTTAAATCAGTGGGTTACATTTAGAAAAGAAATAAGAGCCACTGTTATTCAATATAGATTAGCTACATAGTGTTGTGGACAAAAT
>NW_027185804.1:27452125-27492125 GCF_028583685.1 Petaurus breviceps papuanus
AGTTACTCCCCCCCCCCCATCATAGTTGAAAATGAAGTTTCTTTCTTTACCAAGGTTATAGCAGTTAATGGCTACCATTAAAACCTAGAAAGGACTTCAGGTAACTTCTGAATCTACCTTTATTTTGTAAGATACTTGAAATTTGAAGATTGTGCCAAGTCCTTCGAGTTCTCCTGTATAAATTTAGGTAATATTTGAAAATAACTTAGCCCACTGCCTCCTCACACAGAGTAGGAGCTTTACAAATGGCCATTCTCTTCCCTTCCCTACTTTTCCTTCCTTTCTGTTCTCCTCTGCCATAGATTCAATTCCCTTAAAACAGCTTCTGATTTAAAAAGAAAAAAAAAACTGCCTGGGAGTTAGTGAGCTTAGATTTTGCCTTATGAGTGAGACATGTGTTTTGCAAAATATATAAATATATTACCTGTCTATATAACTAGCTATTGTAAATATGTCATGATTAATTTTTTTTGTTTATATGGGCATAATCAAGTATAACATTTTCAAAACCAAACCAATGGGGGCAGGGAATGGCACAAAGGGGAAATTTTAATTCAGTCCTCAGAGAAATGTCTGAAAAATAACTTCCAGGATCATAAACATTAGTATAGAATAACAAAATCCCTGAGGCTTATTTCCCGAAGCAACCTTTAATTTCCATAGCCACTGAGCTGTATTTGTAAGCAGAGAATGCACCTCACTCCAAAACTGATTTTAGATGTTTATACCTTCTATAGCAAAAATGAGAAGTCCTAAGTTTACTTACTCTTCTACTATAGATCAATGATGCTGTTTCCTGAGAAGTAAGGATGATTTTAACAAAAAGCAAAGAAACAAACAACAAAAAAGAAAACCAAGGGTCAGTGTCCATTTACTCTTTGATTTACCAAGATGATTTTGAATGTTAACAAATGAAATTTAGAAAGAAGAGAAGTTAGAAATCATTAAATGATTAATAATTCTCAAATTTGTGTGCATGTGATAGACCCCTGATAGTCTTCTGAAACCTATAGATTCTCAATAATTATATTTTTAAATATAAGAAATGAAGTTGAGGATTAGAAAGGGAACTATCCAAGTTCATGCTCCCCCTGAAATCTATCCATGGAGCCTTGGGGAATCTTGGGATCACATAATAAGAAGTCATGATCTAGTTCAACTTCGTCACTTTACAGGACCTTAAACAAAAATAAAATGAGGAATACTTCAAAGAAAAGTTCCCCACAGTGACTATGTAACCCATCAAGACCCATACCTGCAAAAAAAATGTTTTTCCCCTCATATCTTAGACAATTCAGTCCTCAGAGAAAGGTCTGAAAAATAAATTCCAGGATCATAAATAACAGTATAGGAAAAAAAAATCCCTGAGGCTTTTTTTGGAGAGGGGAAGGCAGGACAATTGGGGTTAAGTGACTTGCCTAAGGCCACATGGCTAGTGAGTGTTAAGTGTCTGAGTTCTGATTTGAACTCAGGTCCTTTTGACTCCAGGGTGGGTGTTCTATTCACTGCACCACCTAGCCACCCTAACAATTTCTTAAGATACGTTAAAGTTAAGTGACTTGGATGGAGTTCTATTTTTAACATGTATTGAAACTTGTCCTCAGGTCTTTCTGATTCCAATATTGTCATTCAAGACACTATGTGGTAGTGACAGTTAATCACAGAAATATTCTATCCTCATGGTAACTGCAGTAGGTTTCACATAATGAATTAGATTCAAATAAATTTTCAATAGCCTGCTGTTTGGTCTCCCTGAGTCAAGTCTCTCCTCACTCCAGGCTCTCCTCCACTCAGCTGTCACATTAATTTTACTTAAGTGAAAATCTGACCATTTCACCCGTATTCAATAAACCTTCATAATTCCTTAACATTTCTGGGATCAATTAGAAAACTTGCTGCTTGGCATTCAAAGCACTTTACAGTTTGGTCTTCTTTCCAGTCTCAACATTCCTGACTCCCCTACTGTGAAACCAGTCACTGACCTCTTTGTTGTTCTTTGTCCAAGAAAATCCATCTTTAGTCTCAAAGCATTTTCATAGACCTCATGACTGGAAAATTCTTCCTAGTCATCTCTTTCCTAGCTTCATTCAAAGCATAGTTAAAATTCCATTTATGCCAAGAATCCTTACCTGATCCACTTTAAAGTTAATGACTTCCCTTCATTATCTTCATTTGTGTGTGTGTGTGTGTGTGTGTGTGTGTGTGTGTTTTCTCTCACATTAGAATGTGAGCTCTTTGAAACCAAGGAGTTTTGTTGCTGGGTTTTTATTTTTATTTTTGCCTTTCTTTTCATCTCTAGTGTTTAGCACAGGGTCCAGAATATAGTAGGTATTTAATAAATGCTTATCAGCTAAATGACTTTCCATTTGCTTGTTAAGGTTATGGACTCATATCTGGATTTACTGAGAGTTTTTTTCTAATGTGGTAATGTATTTTAATGTGTTTTTTCCTTGATAACACTTCTAAGAAGCATCTAATGAAACTGTTTGTGTGCACATGTGTCACCACACACATATGCTAAGGGCATGGCAGATAGCAATTAATAATTGTGAACTAAATTCTAGTATAATCTTCCCCCCCATATGCATATGGGTTATGCAAAGCTACCTATAAATTGCTCACCTCGGGTCTCTCATTAACGTGAATTCTTTGGCTATGAGGGACTAGGATTGCCAATTAAAAGCATCTATGTGACCCAAAGGATAGAACTCTGGTTCTAATACAAGGATGACATTATCTCATATCTAACCTCAGACATTTTCCAAGCATGTTACATTGGATAACTCATTAAGCTTCTATGCATCTCAGTTTCTTGATCTGTAAAATTAAGATAACAAAGGCACCTATGTCTTACAAATGTTGTGAGGATAAATGTGTTCACATTTATAAAGCACATTGTGAACCTTTAAGTTTTATAGAAATTCTAATTACTCCTAGACTTGAAGATCCTCAAGCTAGGGCTAGGTGGCCAAATAAATACTAGACATGATTTTTGCTTGAACATAGGTTAGACAAGGGTGGTAGCTTAGAGCAATGGAAAATGTGTTGTCTTTGGATTCAAGAGACATGAGTCTAAATCTTGGTTTTTCCATTGACCACTTATATTTTTTTGTGAGTTAATTGATTTCTCTGGGCTTTATATCTTCAGTTAAAAAAAAGCAATGTGAACTTGTATGATTTTTATGGGACCTTTCAATTGTAAATGTATGGGCCTATGAAAGTCCATCCCTTTCATCTCTGAGGTTCTATGAACCACTTTAAATATCCTTTTCTATTAACAATTTGCTACAACAACTTTTGCATCTAGGATACATCTTTTAGATGCTGGATTTCTCTTGAAGGATTTCTCGCCCAACTGCTGATGGCTTTAGACTATAGTCATAGGTGATGATTTATATTTGAGTTAGAACTAGAACAGAAGTAACCCAGTTATCATCATGATTATCCTTTCCTCCTTCACATCTTGGGTTTTAAATGCTAATTCAGTTTTTTTAAGCAAAAATGGCTTTTATTTTGGCATGTTTCTCCTTCTGGCACTGTTTGCATTTAATGGAGGAAATGAATTACAATGCTCATGAAAAGCAAATACCAAAAGCCTTTAAATGAACATTTAGCCAGAAGAAAGCTGCAAGACAGCCAAGATAACTATGGCTGGGAAAAAAAGCAACAAGAAAATACGCTTTTTATTTCATCATTCTGAAGAATGGCAAATTTCTAAATCTACATTCATGCATATATACATAAATACATACACACACATATATATAAGCATATATGTATATGTATGTGTATATATACATATATGCATTTCATAAAATATGTGAAATTGATGTACTGCATGATGGGAGGAGTAGAGTGCTGCATTTGGAATGAGGAAGACTTGTACTAAAATGCCAGCTGCAATACTTACCAGTAATGTGACCATTGGCATTTTACTTAAGATCTCTAATAATCACTTCCCTAATCTATAAAAATATAAAAGGTAGTGTTTTTATGATCAGTTGAGATCAGATGATGCATTAAAAAAACTTTGCAAACCTAGATATTATTTTCATTTAAAAAGTATGGGAAATGAAACTGGGATAGGTTAGCTACTTTCCTGGGATCACATAGATGGCATGTGTCTGAGTTGGGATTTTCTACCAACTTCAGGATTCTATCCATCATTCCAAGTTAGCACCAGCTCTGCCATTAGGTAGAACACGTCTTTAACTAAAACATTCTCCCTTTCTGAGTCTCAGTAATCTTCATGGAAAAATACTAGTGAGAACTACTAGTCAAACAATGAGCAGACCTCTTCAAACTGTAGTTCTCTGCTGATCTCACCAGCTCTAATCTACCTCTAATGGATCCATCATTATCATATTTCCTTTTGATTAACCAAAAAGAACAGTTGTGGGACCATTTCTTCTACTATGCAGAAACTCAACCAAAATAATATTGAGGATGGAGAATTCAAGGACTACAGTCCTTGTTTCTAGCTACTTTAATCTCCAATATCATTAAATGAATAAAAAAAACTGGTGTAGTCAAGAGTGAACTGAATTATGAATATATCTATCAAAGATGAAAGTAATAGTACATTTGTGAGATGAGGGAAAGGGGTAAGGATTTTATTTCTGTAATATTTGTGAAAAAAAAGGGACAATTTTAAAACATCAGTTTTATTCCAAAGGTTCTATATGGCTGGTTGGTCCCATATCATGGAATGATTTGAAAAATCCAGAAAGAATCAAAGTTGTGAATAACTTAACAGGCAATGGAAAGGTGCATGTCATGAGTGAGTGGTTCATAATGCCTTGCATTGAGTTAAGCATGGGACTTTTCTTGGATGGCAAATAGGATGGTATCAGAATTATTATACTGTTTCTCAACCCAACCCTCCCACCCTGAATCTTCTTATGTCCAATGTAAATAACAAAATTCTTCTTAGGTCCTCTTCACATGTCATTAACTCAAATCTCTTCACTATCCTTCTTAAATTATTGGACATTCTACAGATGATCAATATTCTTTTCTACAGAACTGAATCTAATTTTCCCAATGTGGCCAAGCTGGCCTGCTTGTTCAATGGATCGTGATGAATGTTAATAGCAAGTCCTTGCAATTAATACTGCTGCTATAGTTTTCATTCTAAGTTGCTTTTTTCATATACCTATTAAAAACAAACAAACATTTCATCAGCTAATTAGTTGTAATTGACTGAGTAGAGACTGTAAAATCTCTTGCCAATATCAAATATACATGTACAGCATCTTCTTTCTTTTTTTGGGGGGAGGTCAACTGGGGTTAAGTGACTTGCCCAAAGTCACATGGGTAATAAGTGTGTCAAGTGTGTGAGGCTGGATTTGAACTCGGGTCCTCCTGACTCCAGGGCCAGTGCTCTATTCACTGTGCCACCTAGCCACCCCATGTACAGTATTTTTAATCCCTCATTTTTTTCTCTTATGATTCCAAACAATATAAAAAGAGGATATGTTCTTTATTATGGGCCTATAGTATAGTGGAAACAGCACCAAAGCCTTTTTCAAGAGATTTGTGTCTGAATATCTGAAAAGAGCTATGTAATCATGGATTGGTGAAGTACATAATCTATCAATGCCCCTATATTCAAATGGAGATGCTAGAGTAAGAATATCTTTTATCACATATTCCACTGGGTTGTTGTGACAGAAGTACTTTATTAAACCTAAAGGCACTAATGGAATAGAAGTTACAATTTATGGATGCAGATTTCATGCTTTCTCTACAGTAGACCAAAATGAGGTTATTTGAACTTCTTATTATTTGCTTTGAAAAAAGCTTATTTTCTATGTGTCTGTGTATCAGAGGAAAGTTTTGAAGGCTTGAAAACTGTAAGAACAAAATGATCATTAAGACCATTGCATATGTAAGCATGCATAAGCATATCTTTATATGTGTGTATATACATACATGTTTGTGTATGCATGTATGATGGTGTGTGTGTGTAAAGACAGGGAATGGACATATAATGGACTTATAACTTATAGTGTTAATGGCCAAGATACTGGTAAATATAGGGCCATACAGACACTATGTGTCAAAGGTGTCACTCAAGCTCAATATAAAACAGTAAATTGAAGATTGCTATGTTGACAGTGGGAGTTTATCATCCAAACATTCCCTAAATTGGTTAATTTACATGCTCAATACCTATCCCAATATCTTCTTATCTTCTTTCCTTTTTTTCTTTCTTTATCTTTTTTTCTATAATCTCATCTGTTATTTATTCATTCATCATCACTCATCTCTCTCTCTCTCTCTCTCTCTCTCTCTCTCTCTCTCCCTCCCCATTAATCTAAGTTCTTATTTCCAGTCTAATTACATGGAATTTTTGGAGAGCATCACCGTGACTCAGACGTTGATACTATATGTTGAAATACATATTCTGACTGTCTCAGGACCTGGGATATCCAATATTTTTGGACTTGTCAAATCAGATCTGATTATGCATAACTGGAGACAATCTCACTGTGGTTTTCATTCACAGATTTGAATGCGGAGGACTATTTTGAATTACTAGGTGAGGAAAGTGGAGTTGGTTGTTTTGCTTTAGTTTCTACCATGTATGTATGAGAGCCTGATAACTTCTTTCTTTTGTGTTTGTTTTCTTATATTAGGCAAGTAAGTATCTTGAGTTTAGATGCATCCAGGCACCACCCTTGTGAATTCAGGACATCTAATGACCCACTGGCAATCTGAGTTGGTAGCAGAATTTATCAGTTATTACTAGAGTATTCACAAAATTAGTGAGCTCAAAGGTGAGTTGTGACTAGGTTTCATTAGGCCTTGAATGGCAGGATAAGAAGAGAGAATTAGAATTTCTTTTGTAAAATTTAGTTTTATAAAACATCAAACATTTTTTTGTTTCTAGTGAATTTACTTTGCTAATTATGGCTCACTTAATGCTCGTATTAAACTGAGATGTATTCCTTAAGGACACACCGCTTTATGGATGGGGAACTGGGCTAGCATATGCAATTTACCACACATTATTGAGAATTGACTATATATATGAACAGTTTCATTGTGTAAAATTCGCTATATACATAAATATATCCCCAGAGAAAATGAGTGGTGACCATTCTTCTTAAATATTTGGGCAATTTGGGCACCGTTTATTCAGCAGTAATAAGGATTTACAAATCTCATTACAATAGAATTGTAATATCACTTTCCCCCCCCAGCAGCAAATTTTGATTCAATCTGTTGGTTCAAATAAAACAAGCTATAGATCTCTGCAAGCAGATGGTGTATTCTCCTTGCTCTACAACTGGGAAAGCAAATTGCAGCTTTTCAGAAAGGACATGATGTTTGTGCATTCTTAAAAAAATAAAGATACAAGTGGTTTTTTTAATGGTATGCAAGATTCACCAAAGAGATATTTTGGATACAAACTACTTTATTCTGTTTCCACTGTACTAGAAAACATGCCATCATCCCTGGAAAATGATAAAAATTTTCTTTCTTAGCCCCAGGCAGAAAAAATGTCAAGACATCAGAAGAAGCAGGCACATTTCTCAAGGGTGTTCAGATTACTGAAAAAAGATGCTATCCAGTTCTGAGTGAATTTAATGTGGTTTGGGGGTTGTCAAAAGGACCTAAGGAATTATCTGGTGGGATTTCCTACAAGTTGGCTGAGTGAGTTTTCATGATGAAATTTAACACTCCTGCTTCATTTCCTTTAAAAAGAGAGAGAGAGAAAGAAAATCTCTTAATGAAGTCAAAGAACACCATTAAAGAAATGGAGAAAATGACCCTGTTGAGATGTGTGTAGATGAGTGAAAGTCAAGCCAATAAGCATTGATTTAGGATTTCGTATATGCCAGAGACTGTGTTAAGTTCTGAGACTACAAATACAAAAAGAAAGACATTACATATTAAAATGTGTGTTGGGAGGAACTAACCAATCATAGAAAGGGGCAATGGGTGGGTGGGGGTGAACTTCCACAGTGAAAAGGTTTTTGTGGTATGACATAAAAAAATAAAATATATGAAAAATCTGGAGAATCAGGGAAACTTTTGAAGAAAGAAAGGGAAACATACCCATGTCAGGAACAAATGGGAAAAATTTAATCTTCTGACTTCTGGCTAAATAAGTTATGTTTAATACAAAGTTGTAGGTAGAGCATAGAGAATTGAGTCAGTAAGATAGAGTTTCAAATCTTGTTTCAGACGCTTAAATGCTGTGTACTTGTGCACAAACTGTTTACCTTTCTGGGTTTCAATGTCCTCATTTCTAAAATGAGGGGGATTATGTTCAGGGATCCCTGGGATCCATTCTATCTCTAAATCTATGACATTATAAACTGTTATAAAGGTATCTGGGGAAATTTAAACTCTACCTTACCGCTTTTTGGGAAGGATTATTCAGCTACCTCCCCCTATTGTATTTGTCATTAAAGTCCTAGTATCTTTCACATTTTTTGGTGAAATGTATATTTAAGTACACATTGAATTGAGTAATACAAACAAACATTATCCAGATGAAATAAATGATGAATGGAAAAGGACCCAAGGAAATCAAATTGGAAATATTGTAAGAATCTCAATAGTTAATTAACTCATTAAGAGAAAGAATTATACATCATTTTTAAATATAGAAGTACATTTAATAAAAAAAGGACAGGAAAGGGCAAACCTGAGATATAACAACTGGGAATTGTTCATGGAAATGCTTATAAAATGCACTGAATCCTCACAAATTGATAGTAAACAATAATTCAGAGGTGAAACAACAAATAAAAAGAGGTTAAAAAAACCCTACAAATATAAGATTTGAGATACCTACAAGTGAAGGTAACTAATCTATATGATAACAAGAATGATAGTAATTCTCCACTTTATTTGTTGTTATTATTATTATTATTATTTGCCTTCATATAAGTCCTTTAATGTAGCCAAAATCCTAATAAATGTCTCATTTGATCCTCATAACCATCTTGGCAGGTAAATACCATTATTATCCAATTTTGTGGATGATGAAACTAATGAACAGACTTTATAAAACACCTTTAGAATTATTGATCTTCAAAAGAGAGACAAAAGCTCTGAAACCTGTATTTCTGGGTGTTATAAATAGATAAAAATTTCCTGGAGTCATGAAAAATGTGGGGCAAAATTAAAAAAAAAGTCATAGAATTTGTGATTCCTTGAGGTTCTTCATGAGTCTACTGGACACTTTTATAGAAGAACCCCAAAGTTAATTAATCATATTAACAATGATATATAATGACTTCATTAGCAAAGAGGCAATCTTACAAGCAGACAGCAATAAGAAAATCATATACAATAATAATTCTAGTCATTCATGATTCTCATTGTGAACAATAAGAAATGTCAGGAAATATTTGGATTTAATAGACTGAGAAGGGAGAGAAACTTATCTTCAATGCCTATTTGTCTATCTAGATAAATTAAACTGGGTTTATTTGTTCATAATAAAGTATGGAGCCTTAATATCATCATAGAGCTTGGTAGGGATCTGCAAATGAAACAAGCCCTGGGAAATGTCTGTTGTATGCATAGAGAGTGGGTCAAAACATGATTCATTTAAATTGTCAAAAGTTATAATAAAGATAATTATAATAAGGCTACAACATATGTAAGATGTAGCTAAAATGATCTTAAAAGAAAATTCTATTTCCCTGAATATTTTCATTAAGACCAATGGAAAACTTGGGTTCAAGGTACTGAGCATAACACTAAACATATAAGGCCAATGATCAATCAATTAATTGAAGCAAGATGAGAAGTCTTTTTGAAGTTCAAAGGCAAAATTTAAGTATTGAGAATATAAGAGTAAGTAAAGTAAATGCAATTTTTGAGATGAACAGGAAAACTGGTAAATGAGTGATTTAGTTTTTATGAGGGAAGCTCTCCTTAGAAATGAGAAGAGAAAACAAAAGAAATGAAGAGGAAAGTAAGTTTCTTTCCTAAAAGAATTATTAGACTCTTTTATTCATGAGTAGATGCTAACAATACTGAAGATTTTAATAAAATGGGGAAGATGAACAATAACAAAATAGGGAATCAATATTTGAAACAATAAAATATAAGAAAGATGAATTTAAAACTCTATAAAATATTTTCCATGGTAAATTCTTATCAAGGTTCAACTTGACTTAAAAATGAACTCTCATAAGTATTTAAATATTCAATAATTCTAATGCTACAGAGAAAAAAGTAGTATTTTGAAAAATAAAAATGTCAATTCATCAAATCCCTTCTATAAAAACATGTACTTGGTACACAGCCAAGGAGAATGAAAGGCAGGAAAAATGAACCAAAGATGAATATAACATCAATATACATGTGAAATATTAAATTACTAGAATTTGTTTAATCATATCACAAAAGTTATTCACTATGACTAAGTTGCATTTATACCAAGACGGCAAAAATGTTTGTATTAGAAAAACAATGAACATATATAATGAACATTTATAAAGACAATGAACAATATTCATAATGATTACAAAAAAACCTAAATACAGCATATTAATGAGAGTTTAAAAAATTGATAAAATTCCACATTCATGTTGAAAACTTTTAGAAAGAGGAACATAAGGGTTTTCCTTCCTTTCTTAAAAGTAAACTGTTTAAGGACAAATATTACCATTATTTACAAACTCTTCTCCTGAGTCCAAGGGAAAAGCAAGAATGTCAATTGGCATTATTAAATCTTGTCAAAGTCCTAGAAATGCCTCATATAATAATATGATAATAAAAAAAATTGACCAAATGAGAACTGGGAAATAGGAAATAAGTTATTTGTAGATGATGTGTTCTTTTAATAAGTAAATTTAAAATAATTGGCAAAATAATTTGACAAATGGCTTCAATTGGAGTAACGTGATAAATGAAATCCACAATATCAGTTCTCTACATTTGAATAACAATAGAAATTAGATTGAAAGTTAAATGATGTTTAAGATAGTAACAATATGCATTAACTATTTAAGATTTAAATTAACAACACACAGCTGGGGCTTTTATAAATACAATAATAATTTCCATAGATATAAAGAATTAAATATCTAGAGAGGCAGTCAATATTCAAGTGTTCTCTATGTTAAACTAATAAAGATAATAGTAAAAAAAAAGTTAATCTATAAATTTAAAACAATTGACATCAATTTTAATACAATTTGGACACAAAATAATTAGATAAAATAGTGGCAAATTTCACATGCATGAAAAGCCAAAAATTGTCCTTGAAATAGAAAAAAATCAAATGAGAAAAAAAAGAAAAAAACATAATGGAGACCACCTGGAATTTTCAACTTAATGTTTGCACATCATATTTCAATAGAAAGTATGCTGATTTTTGTATCTGAAGACCTATATTTGAATTATTACCTTACTATCTTTACAACTGTGGGCAAATCATAAATTATCTGGGTCCTCAGTTTCCATATCTGTAAAATGAAAGAAACATTATTTAAACTCTAATAAAGTTCATATCTCAAAGTCTATGATTTTATCATCCTGATTCAAAATTGTAATGGCAAGCAAAATGGTACTTAGCTCCTAGTTTCGGTTCTTCAAGTGCCTTTGAGTCTCTCACCTGTGATTATATCAAGTGTATGTTAGAAACAGATTCTGTGAAGCTCACAGTGGGAAGGACTTTCCAAAGAAAGGAACAGGAAGCATGTAAGAGGAAGGGCAGAAAAGGAAGAAACTGAAGATATAAAAGCTTGAGCATGAACTGGGCATGAGCAGAACAAAGAAGGAGAACACTTAAGGTGATAGCACTCTGTCCATTTGCTCTTTCTGTGTTGATTTGTGTTTAATTTGTATACTTTATCAGACAGAAATATTCTGTTCACTTGTGATTGTGTTACTTTGTCAGACAGAAGAATTCTGTTGATTATCTTGCTTTGTAAGGTAGGAGGATTCAGTTGATTTTGTTACTTTATCAGATAGGAGCATTCCATATGTTGAATTGTGTTACATTGTCAGACATAAAGGCCCTGTCTGTTGACTTGTGCTGATTTCACAGACAGAAAGTGAATTGAGATGATAGTGCTGAAAATGTGTGAATATTGTTATAACTCTGCTTAACTTGATGTATAGAGCTGACCCAGGAGCTAGACTGGGAGTTGGGAGCTGCCTACTTGTGAATCCAGGTCATGGGTGAATTCAGGCAAGAGCTTGGAGCATGGAAGAGGAACCATGGAGTTTTGGAGTCAGTCACCAGTCAAGATGAAAGGGCCTTTACTTGGTTACTTAGTGCTGGCTGATGAGATTAAGACAATGAGACCTAGGGGTGGGAAAACTTTGTACTCCTTAGGGATGATTGTTCCTTAAGAATTATGGAGTTAAGGATGATTGGAAGCCAGTCTCCAAAGAAAATAAAAGAAAATTTTCTGGCTGACAAGATTAAGACAATGTGAACTAGGGGTGGGAGACCTTATCACTTTGTACATTGTACCCCATAAGGATGATTGTTCAATAAGGATGATTGAGTTAAGCATTTACTGGATGATATCTTTTAAGACTATTTTGGCCACTTTAGTAATAAGTTGTTATGTTATGTCTTTGTGAATGTTGTACTTTGGTTAATGTGAATGAATTTCGGTTGAATAAATAGAGTTCACTATACTATGTGATCATAAACTTAAAGTTATTCACAGCAGCAATCCTGAGGAGAGCTGAAGAAGTAATTATTAAAACTGCTCTCAAAATGAAAACAGATCCATATCTAGACTCCCAGAACATACATTCCATTGTGTTCCAGGCACAATTATCTCTAAATTCCACATTAGTTCCCTTTGTCAGTGTCAGGCAACTCTCCCTCCCACCCTACCCCTATTTCTAGCTACACAATGATCCCTTGGACAATTCTACCCCAAGCTGAATGTATATGGGCAATGATAACTTACCTCAAATTATGGCCCAATGAATAATTTACTCTGAATTATAATTTTCTCTCACTAGTGATTCCTAATTCCTGGCTGCCATTATTCTATCTACATTTTCACTATCCCAGTAAATCACTTCTACTATTCCCATCTACCTCAAACCAACCCTACAAGTGTGCCAATATAAAGTTATCTGACTTTTACACTTATTTTCTCTGGAATGCTTGGTACGTTTGTAACAAACTAATATTCATCTTTAACCTTTCTCTCTTTTTGTTCCTTTCATTCTTTTTCACTCACCAAGATTCACTTCATTACCTAGTTGTCTTTTCGTTAAACAGCTTCTCTTTATGCTACCCTCCCCTTTTTCCTTGTCCTGGTTATATTTTTCTTCATACTCCTAATTCATTGTTCATGGTGGGAGACTTATGATAAGCTTTTTTAAATTTTATTTTTAAAATATGTTTATAAAATGCTTTATTAACTTCTAGGTTACATCATTCATTTATGCAAGATTTTGAGTTACAAATTTTCTCCCCATTTTTCCCCTATCCACCACCACAAAATAGCGATCCCACTGGATATCCCCTCCTCCAATCTGCTCTATGTGATATCTTCTCCCATACCCCCTCCAACTTTCCAGTAGGGCACATTGAATTTCTATGCCCCTGTGCCTGTATACCTTATTTCTGAGTTACATGAAAAATAATATTAATAATAGTATATATATGTATATACATATATATTTATTTATTTTAAAACTTTGAATTCCAGATTCATTCCCTTCCTCCCTTGTCATCCTCCCTTACTACAGATAAGGAATTCAATAAAGGTTGTATATGTGTAGCTATGCAAACATTTCCATAGTGGAAATATTGTAAAAGACTGACTATATTTCCCTCCCTCCTATCCCACCTCCCACTTGTTCTATTCTCTACTTTGATCCCGTCCCTTTTCAAAAATGGGTGCTTCCAACTTCCCTCCCTGCCAGCCTGCCATCCCTTCCATCATACCCTCTCTCATCCCCTTCCCTCCTATTCTCCTGTAGGATGAGATAACCTATTTAGTGTGTATGCCATTCCCTCCCTAAGCCAGATTCAATGAGAATAAGATTGACTCATTCCCTTTTGCCTTCCTGTTCTTGCCCTCCATTTAAACAATTTTCCCTTGCCTCTTCTGAGATAGTTTTACCCCATTCTATCTCTCCCCATTTCCTCTGATTACATTCATTTCTCACCACATAATTTCATCTTTTAAGTATCATCCTTTCCTATTAAATTGGCCCTGTTCTCTCTATCTATATCTACCTGAACACATATATACACACATTCACATATGTATTCATATGCCCATATACCCTCATACATACACACACACATTTCTATTCCCTTCATCTATTCTCATAATGAGAAAAGTTTGGTAAGTTACAATTATCATTTTTCCATGTAGGAATGTAAATAGTTCAACTTTGCTAAGTTCCTTCTGATTTCTTTTCCCTGTTAACCTTCTCATACTTATCTTTGATCCTTCAAGGTAGAAGCTGCCAGATCCTTTGTTATCCTGATTTTGTTTCCACAATATTCAAAGTTTTTCTTCCTGGCTGCTTGTAATATTTTCTGCTTGATCTGGGAATTTTGGAAACTGGCTCTAATATTCCTAGAAGTTTTCTTTTTGGGATCTTTTTCAGGAGGTGATTGGTGGATTCTTTCAACTTCTCTTTTCCCCTCTAGTTCTAAAACATCAGGGCGATTTTCCTTGAGAAACTCTTGAAGGATGATTTCTATACTTTTTTTTTTTATCATGGGCTTCATGTAGTCCAATAATTTTTAAATTATCTCTCCTGGATCTATTTTCAGATCGGTGGTTTTCCCAATGAGATATTTCACATGGCCTTCTATTTTTTCTTTTGTTTGGATCTGCTTAATTGTATCTTAATTGCTCATAAAGTCATTAGCTTCCATTTGCTCCAGGCTAATTCTGAAGGAATGAATCTCTTCAGTGAGCTTTTGAGGTTCTTTTTCAATCTGGCAAATTCAGCTTTTTAAGGAATTCTTGTCACTGGCTTTTTGAGCCTCTTTTGCCATTTGAGTTAGTCTATTTTTTAAGGTGTTATTTTCTTCAGTCAGGCTGTTGATTCTCATTTCACAATTTTCTTGCATTGTTTTCATTTATCTTCCCAATTTTTCCTCCACTTCTCTTATTTGGTTTTCAAAATCCTTCTTGAGGTCTTCTATGGCCTGTAACCAGCTGGTGTTTTTCTTGGAAGCTTTTGGTGCAGGAATTCTCTCTTCATTGTCTTCCTCCTGTTCCATGCTTTGATCCTTTTTGTCCACCAAATAGGAGTGTAAAGTTGGATTGCTCTGCTTGTTTTGCTTCCTTTTGCCTGCTCATGTTGCCACTCAATTACTTGACTTTAGAGCTTTTTGCCACAGTAGGATTGGATTATCAGACAGGGGAGGTTCATACCAAACATTGGGGTTTTCTCAGCTGCAAAAGGCATTATTTGGGTGCCCTCTTTGAAGTCTCCACACACTCTTGCAAGCTGGTCACACATCCCAGGACCTCCACCCTAGACTGTAGTCCAGATACAAGCAGGTAAAAGCCAAAGCAATCACCCCCTCTGACTGGTCAATTGGTCCCCCTATGATCTGCAGACCAGGAGTTGAAGCTGCCATGTGGTGGTGTTTGCACAGCCATGGTGAATCAGCCACTTCTCCCTTGAGGGGATAAAGGCTAGACCATACTCCCAAACTATTGGATTCCCAAAGTCCACACTGCACTGACATGTCACTTTGTCCTTATCATCTTTGTTTTGATAATTCTGAAAAGTGCCACAGCTGCTGGTGATCTGAAGTCCCTCCAGCCAGCAGCTAGTCAGGCCTCCTTGAGGCTAAAATCTCCAGCTCTCACAGGGCTGAGCTTGACTCCCAGAGCACCATGCTGGCTGATTCCTTCCAGCCTTCTAGGCTGTCCTCAGTGGGAGATTAGTTTTCTGTGTCATTTTGAGGGTTCCGGAGCTCCAAAGTTTGTCTAGAGTCATTTTTTTTTAACATGAATTGGAGGAGGTTGAAGCCCAAGCTGCATGAAGTCCTGTTTCTACTCCACCATCTTGACTCTGCCCCCTACTAAGAATATTCTTTACTCACTATTGCCATGTTATTTCTCTATCACCATTACTTTGTAACATCTCTTCCTCTGATATTCCGTGAATTTGTATTTATCACTCAAACAAGGTTCTAGTAGTTGTTGTCTACCAACCTTCACATTATTCTTCTTCCTTCTTCAAGGAGGTCAGGACCTGCCTCAAAGTATTTCTCTCCTTTCTTAATACTACCCTTATCATGGATGACTTCATCATACATATGATATTTCCTCAAACACTGAAACCTCCCAATTCGTCAATTTACTAATTCCCTATAACCTCCAATTCACTGCAGGTGCACTCCAAAATTGTCATTCCCTAGATCATTATATCAGCCACAAATTATATGCCTTCATGTTCATGATTCTTGAATTTTCATCTAATCCAATATGTTTTCACTCCAACTCTCCCTTCCAACTCCAAAACTTTTCTCTTTCATATAATTTTTTATCCCTAAAACCGGAATTTCTTCCTAAGGTATGCACTGAATATTTTTCCCCCTTTTCCCTAGCTTCACACCTTGGTGAATGAGTGTAATGCTACAATTGCTCTCTTCTTTTGATACCTTTGTAATCTTTTGCTTTTTTTTTTTTTTAAGATTTTTGGGCTGCCAGGAATATGCTTGTATCATATTCTCCATCTGAAGCCTTTGTTCCTGGTCATGTGCTACTGGATGGAAATGGAGAAAATCATGAAATCATAATGAGTTTGTCCCCTACAAATTTATGCTACACCATCTCAATTGTGCCCTCACTTTGGCAAGGCAATTCTTTTACACGTCCCCTATTGACTCACTCTCACTGTCTATCATGATAGCTTTTCCCAAACCTTACTATTCCTTCTCTTATCGCTCATAGTTTCTCTTGATATCTTCTCAAATGAGAACTTTTTTTTAATTGGAAAACAAGGCAATTCACTGAGATCTCCCTCCTCATCTTCCTTATCTCACAACATTCTGATGGCATATGTGATTTTCTGCTACACCCATCTTGCAAAAAGAAGTGACCTTTGTAGTTCTCAAGATAAAGTGTTCAATATTAACATGTGAGTCTATTCCATTACATCTTCTTCAGTAAAATATCCCATGTATCATCAGAATTTTCTCATTAATATCCAATCTCTCCTTGTCTACTGACTGCTTTCCTACTATCTACAACCACACTTAAAATTCATCCATCCTCAACACAATCTCACTAGATCCTTTTTAATCTTCTTCATACCAATCTCTTCTCCCTCTTGTGGCCAGATTACTTGAGAAAGTAATTTACAATGGATACATCTACTCCCTTTAATCTCTTGCTTCTTATTTCATCATTATGTAATTGAAACTGCTTCCTTCAAAATCACCAATGGTTTCTTTATAATCAAATCTAATGACTTTTTAAAAATCTCCATCCTTGCTGACCTCTCTGTAGCCTTCGATACTGTTGATCACCCTCTTCTCCTTGAAACCTTCTTCTGTTTAGGTTTCTTTAAAAGTGAGCTCTCCAGGTTCTCTTCCCATCTATCTAAGCACTCTTTTTCACTCCCCTTTGATGAATCTTCATCATGATCTTACTTGTTAATCATTCATATTCCAGAATATGCTGTCCTGCTTTCTCCTTTCTTTCCTTTCTATTCATTTTCACTTAGTTATTTTATTAACCCTTGTGTGTGTGTGTGTGTGTATCCTTCAGTCTTGAATCTCCGTCCATCTATTTGACATGTGAATTGGGATGTATTTTAGAGTTCTGAAACTCAACATGTCCAGAATTGAATTCAGTATCTTCTCCCCTTAAATGTTTCTTTCTTCCTAACTTCCTGTATATTGTTGATGGCAGCATCTTTTCAGTCATCCAACCTTACAACTAGGGGTCATCTTCAATTGCTTACTCTCTCACCTCCCAAGTCCAATCAGCTGCCAAGTCTCTTATTTCTACCTGCCTCACATCTCTTGTAAATCTTCTTGTAAATCTCTTGTAAAACTTCTCTGCTACTTCCACTACTCTGTTACAGGACCTAATTACCTGATGTCTGTACTATTGAAATAGGTTGCTGATTTGTCTCTCTGCCTCCACTAGAGGTACCTAGTGATGCAATGGATACACCTCTCAGCCTAGAGTCAAGAAGACCTGAATTCAAATCCAGACTTGGGCATTTATTACTTGTATGACCCTGGACAAAGCACTAAGCCTGAATTTGGCTCAGGTTACTCAACTATAAGTTAAGTGTAATAGTACCTTTCTCTCAGGGTTGTGAGGATAAAACAGATAATATATGTAAATAAAATACTTAGTACAATGCTTGGCACTGTAGCTATATATCCCCTCCCTTCCTCCAGTCACTTTTCAAATTATTCTCTCTAAAACACACTTTACCTACTTTATACCCTTCCTCACCATTCATTCAATGAATGCTTACTGCTTGCAGGATCAACTATGACAGCTTCTGTTTGGCTAGTAAGGGTTACTATAACTTTCTACTTTTCTAGTATCCTTAAAAACAATCATCTACTGTAGCACAATGTAAAATAATCTTGAGAATTCAAATATTGTTAAGAAAAGTTTGAAAAAAGGAAAGTGAGAACAATGGAGAGTATTTTACTTAAACTAGGGTTAGAATAGAGTCATATAACATAAAGCACAATAAATTTGAAAGGAATACATGATCCATGCATATTAAGTAACACCTTTGCAAGAAATGGGAGTGGGCTGTGATGCAAGGCTGCAGCATTCACAACAACGAGTGGGGAGAAATTGCTTATCAAAATAGAAGTAGATTGAATTATAAAAGAAAGTGGATTATTATGATTATTTTAATGTTTAAAAATGTTCTGTACAAATAAAATCTATGTGATCAGAATTGGGAGAAAAAAAATAGCCTGGAAGAAAAAATCCATGTATTAAACATCTCTGATAATTGCCTGATATCCCAAACCTATAAGGCCTTGTGACACACTTATCGACTTATGAACCACTACCACTAATACATAATTAGTCAAAGAATATCAATAGTCAGTTTTCTAATGGAGAAACACAAGCTTTCAGCAGCTATCTGATAGAGTGTACAAAATCACTCATAATCAGATATGTAAGCTAGAAGAATTTGGGGATATTACCTTAAAAACATAAAATCTTACAAAATAGTAAAAATTTAAAACAAAATATTGGCAAGACTTGGAAAAGAGGATAATGTATTCTTGGGCACAAGTGAGAGTTGATATAACCATTAAAGAATTAAACTATCAGGGCTATAAAAATTATTAGTTCTTTTCAATTCACTTTTCTAATTACCAGGTTTATACTGCAATGATGTTATTCAAAAGAAGCTTTCAAAATCCCTTCAAAAATATCCCTAGTACAAGGTGGCTAGGTGGCGCAGTGAATAGTACTGGCCCTGGAGTAAGGAGGACCTGAGTTCATATCCAGCCTCAGACATTCAACATAAAAAGTAGCCATGTGACTTTGGGCAAGTCACTTAACCCCAATTGCCCTCCAAAAAGAAAAAAAAATATGCCTACTAGAATTATTTAAGATAGCAAAAAGTATGTATCCCAAAACTATGAATATCTGGTAAAATAATGACAAAATTATGATTTATAATCAGAACATTCATCCATTTTCTTTCATCTTTCTTACATCACCTAAATGGTATCCTTATTATGACAGAGTTTGCTCTATTTTGATAGGGTAAGAAAGTAGGGGGAGATGAACTAGTGAGGATTCATGGAATTTTGCAAAATCATAGATTATGAAGGTTAAAAGAGATGCAAATCTCCACCTAATGCAAAAAAACACACACAAACTAAATTACAATCATAACATACCTAAAAGTTTGTCATACTCTCTCTGCTTGAAGACCTCAAGGATTACAAACTGAAAACTTTGAAGGTTGGCCATTCTACTCTGGGACAGTTAAACTTCTTATGCATTCCCCCTTCTCTTCCCCCCCCACCTGAAATTAAGCCTAATCTGGCCTCTTTACAAGTCCTAGGCATTGCTCCTGATTATATTTCCTGAATCCAAAGTGAAGTCTTGATGAAAGTCCTTCAAAAAGCTGAAGACATTTATTAGAGACCTTCATGAACACATTCCTAGAGTATTCTACTGGAGACATCTGGACAGATGGAGATTGAGCCAACCAAGGCTATTTTTTTATTTTAGATAGAAAACAATTCAAGAATCCATGTGATTTGATTATCATCTATTCTATACTTTAACCCATTCCCAAGAAGAATAGCAGTAGGTATTTTATTAAAAGTTTTGTGGAAATCTAAGTAAGCTAAACCTACAATATTCCCCTCATTTAATGATTTCAAAATTTTGTTTAAAAAAAGAAGGTAATATAGTTATTCTTTTTTTTATTGAGAGGAGAAGGCAGGGTAGTGGGAATTATGTGACTTGCCCAAGGTCACACAACTAGTGTGTCAAGTATCTGAGGCTGAATTTGAACTTAGGTCTTCCTGACTCCAGGACAGGTGCTCTATTCACTGTGCAACCAAACTGCCCCTAATGTGGTTATTCTTGCATGACCTTTCTTTAAAAAGTCATTTTGGATTTTTATAATCCCTGAAGTTCCCTATTAAAGAAAGGTATAATTTAAATCAAATTCCTCACAGATGTTTGGTTATTTTATTGGCTTAGTTCATTGCCATTTTCCCTTGCTTAATTCAATCAAAGAGCTTCAGAGTTTACTGCAGAGATGGTGAACCTGGGGCCTCCAGGTCCTCAAAGATGATTTGGTCTTTGAAGTTTGTATTCACTCAAAGGACCACCCTTGAGGTACTAGAGGATCACATGTGACCTTGAGTCTGCAGGTTCGCCACCCTTGGGTTACAGAATACAGTCTTGCTTACTGATCGTACTCATTAATTAATTGATTCTATAATTCAACCAATGAAAAATTGCTGTTGTTGTTGTTTTACTTTGTAGAATTCAAGATCATTGAGAAGTTACATTGTTTCTTTTTTTATCCTTGTATCCATAGATCCTAAAATGGTGTTTGCCTATTCCATTTGTAAAAGTATTTCCTGTTGAATTTGGTCACTTTAGAGGAAAGAATAAAAATCAGCCATATTATTTACCTGCTGGTATTTAGATCAAAAGATAAACTGGTTTGCCAGTTCCTTTCTATTTTAATGTTTATACATTATAATCCCCCAGTCTTACAGATACTAGCTTTGGATACCAAATTCCTATTATGTTTTCACCAAGAGCTATCAATTGACAGGGAAGAATTTGTTTTGTTTATTCATCTGTATGTTTGCAAGAAGGACTTATGGAGTGGGTATCATAAACATTTCTAGTAAGAGCAAGGACTCTTCAACAGAATGATCAGATGCATGCAACTGCCACTTGAAGTTGTAAAGCAATGCATAATAAAATCCCTTTTTCTTTTAAAGAAGTTAAGCAAGAATAGACCACAATCACTACGTGTACCTCCCCTTTCTGTCTCTCTCCTGCTGAGGACCACTTGAAGAGGAATGATTCTTTTTACTTAAACTTAACTTAGCCACTCCATGAAATCAAAGTGTGTGTGTGAAAAGAGCCCACTGTCTTGCTAAGACACCTTCAAAGACTTCTTACTTCAGTGTATCTCCTTCTTCTTCTTTACCCCCACTGTTAAATGTATTCCTTTGACAATACACCTTACATTGAGTATAAAGTCTCTGTATTGGTTTACTTAAAGGAAAAGAGGATGAATAGAAATACTCACCTCATCAGGGGATCTTTTGTATGCTTGCTAACTCACTTTCTTCTTTTATTTCCCCATGCATGAAATATACTTGGATTGTTAAAATGTGATCATTTGCAATTCATTTTTTCAAAGTTGAATATGGAAATGAATTTATGACTTGGAGAAAAGCTGTCAAATTTTAATTTATTTGGCTTCTTCCACATACATTTCTGCACATTCCTCAAAGTTCGGCATATTCTCCTGTGAAAATATATTATTTATATTGAACAAGGAGCGAACGCTCTGCTGCTGCTATTCCCCCAGATCACTTAATTTAAAAAGATTGGGAAGAGGAAAAATATGTTTACTTGAAAGAAGAGCTTTTTTAAGCTAAGCAGTTTCTTGTCTCCTGTGTATTCCACTATCTTTGCTTCAATTCCTAAAGTACATTGGAGGAAAAATTTGTGGAAAAAAATATGGTCCTTTTTGGCATCCTTTCTCCATTTTAAACGTACTGCCAACACTGAGTCCACTTCCCTGCAAAGATCTTGAGTATAACCTATCAAAGAAGTAATTTTCTCATACTCAAACCCACAAGCCTACTTGCAAACCTGCAAGGGATTCTTCTGTATCTCAGTTTTTACTTCAAATACATCTCATAATAGTATATGAGATTAGTATAATTTCAGATTAGAACTTGTAAGTCCCATGGATAAAGTTGTTCTATTTACAGTGGTAAATGATTGTATACATACTTCAGTATCTGCTTTAGGACTTCAAAAAAAAGATAATTCTACTATTGTAAGCAGTCCTTCTATAAGCACAGATCCCAACTTATCAATAATAAGTCTTTGTAAGTAAAGGCATCTGAACAGTTCCACCCCCTCTCACCAAACTCTTTATGCATATTAACAAGTTTAGCAATTCTTGCCTTTCTAAAAAAAGGCAAATAGTTAATCATTGGACCCATAATGGAAACCTTTTCATTGTTATAGTAGTTGCTAGAATTGTTTTCCAATGTGATACTATTCCAAAATCCAAGGCCCTCAGTTTTCATGGGCACTAGATCAGAAGATATATAAGACTGAAGTATTATGATTATATTATATAAACAGTTAAATTTTTATACCAACACCATCAACACAAATAGTATAAGAATGGAAATAGTCATTAAGGGAAAAATGATTAGCTATCTCTGATAAGGATTTTATGTCTAAGGCATGCATGTAATTAACACAAATATCTAGGATCAGAAGTCATTCCCCAGTGGAGAGTTGGAAAAATGATATGAACAAATAATTCACAAAAGAATAATTGATATCTTTTTAAAAACCCTATAAAATATTCTTTCAAATCACAACTAATAATATGAATTTGAATAAAATTTATATAATTTACAAAAACATTTTATTATAATTTTAATTTCACATGTCCCCATACTTCCTCACACAGAGAACTATACTACAGAGCCTAAAAAGGAAAAAAAAAAAGAAAAATGCAATCAGAAAACAACAGATAATAAAAGATGAGAAAAGTAAATAGTTAAAAAAAATCCTTTGGAAAGATAGACATGCTAGTGTGCCACTGATAGAGCTGTGAATTTGTCTAAACACTAAGAAAAAGAATTTGGAATTATGCTAAGAAAGTGACTTAAGTGTCTATATTCATTGATTTAGTGCTCACAGTGCTAGGCAAATAATTTAAAGAGGTCAATGATAGAACGTTCCAATATAAAATATTTACAGCAGTACTTTTTGTAATAGCAAAGACTGGAAAGAAAGTAGATAACCTTCAAATGTATGACAGTTAAATAAACTTTGGTAAATGAATGTAATGAAATATAAATGTTTTAGGAAATAATGACGATGAAGTTGTTAGTGAAAAAAATATGAGACAATGAAAAGTGAAAAAAAAAACTAAAAAAATAAGACAATGATCACAACTTTTAAATGGAAAAAAAACAAATATAAATGGAGTGCTGTTTAATGATAATGATCATATTTCCTCACTTAGAGAAGATATTAGAATGCAGCTCATTCTTGTTTCCTGGTGGTATATACTATAGTTGTGAAACATTGCAGATACTGTGAGCATTGGTGTGTCAATTGAGTGTGTTTAATTGTTTTATTTCTCTAATTTAAAAAATGGTCCTTTTGGTAGACAATGGAGAGTGCATATTTTGAAATAAAGTGACATAAACATAAACAAAATATACAATAATTGATTATTGGCCTTACCATTTTTTTCTAATTGTGCATTTGTGTATTCGTGTTTGTGTGTGTGTGTGTGTGTGTGTGCACATATAGAAAACATTAATGAGATGTTGAAAGCAGAAGAAACAGAGTTCCTGCTCCTATGGACCTTTTATTCTGATTTGGGAAGACAATGAATAAATAGCAGATGAAGGGGTGGGGACTTCCTAGGTACTAAAGAAATTCCTGGAAAGATCTTAAGTCTGTGAATCTCCCTTAAATTGCAGATTTTAGAAGGAACCAGTAAATCAGAAAGTGCGATCTCTGTAATGGAGAGTATGTTTTATGAAAGTAGTCCAGGGCTAAAAAGATTTTTTTCAGGGTAAAAAGATTTCTATGCCATGCTTGAGAAAATTCTATGAAGATGAATCAGCATTTCAACCTGGAGAAAGATGAAGACATCTCTGTCCTGATCTTCCTTCTATTGGAGGATCTGGGAGGAACCAGACAATCAGAGGTGATTCTTCAGAGACCATAAATATTTTCAACTAGAGAAGTAGTATAAATGAAAAAAAATACTATTAATATTTGGTGATTGATTTATCCAAGTTCATTGATTTATTTATCTATTTATTAGGTATCTAATATGCACCAGGAAGTGAACTGATAATTTATTCATCAAATTATGAAATTAGAGCAGGGATATCCAGTTCTTTGGGCACTTAGAGATGGGGAAGACCACACCTTGAAGTGGGAAACAGTTTGGCAATCATAATATAATTAGACCCAGAAAGTGTGGGGGCAAAAGTAACACAGAAAAGTATACAGAGCAGAGAAGAGTTTACAGAGGTCAATGATATAGGTGAAGGAGATGGGATGGTGAAGGCAAGCAGTGTGAGGAAGAGGATGATTGACATAAGTCACTTACTGTTGATTGGTGTTGGGAGCACTTGAAAAGCACAGACCTTTAGGATATTGAAGAGAGCTTGGGGGTAGGAGTTTGAGGTCTGATTTTATAGGTTTTGGGGAGAATAGACAAACTCATCTGTGCCAACTCAAGGTTAGTTCCATAACAAATCCAAATCATCTCAAAGTTGTTGATAAAACTTTAAACTCAACATGTACAGATCATCTAAAAATTATCAGTATCTTTTGGTGTTCTGCTGGTCTTAGTACTGATACCTGTAATGTCTGAGATTTATATATCATAAAACCGGAAGGCCCTGACAGCAGCCCATAGATGACTCCCCTCACTCAGCACATATTACGAGGATGTGAGTTTTGATTAATAAGAAATATGATTAATAAATTATGCTCCTTTGATCTTTGAGAAGGTTTGTACATGACTTCTAGCTCCCCCTTTGTAATCTTATTTCTTGCTATTTCCCCCTTTCTCCTGGCTAATAACAAAGTTAGTATACTTACTAGATGGGATTAGGAGTACACCAATATACAATTTTAACATAGACATTAAGATAAAGCAATAAATTTATCTTCCCTCTTGCAAGTTATTTTCTACTGTGTGAGGTTTTTGGTAGCTGGGAAATGGCTGGAACATGACCACTGAGAAAACAATATAAAATAAAGTATTTGGAGGGGACAATAATGACTAACTGAGAAGTAGAGTCAAGAAAGGCAAATGGAGGCAAATGGTATATTGACTGATTCTTAATGATACCTAGGAATTCTCAGTGGAAAAAGTGAGGACACTGTGCACTCTATGCATAGGTGGGAAAGAGCCTATACATAGGCACAGAAATAGGAAATGGGATATTGTAAATGGGGAAAAACAAGATATGGCTTGATAGGAATCCAGATTGTGTGAAGAAAAGTAACATGCAATAAGCCTGGAAAGGTAGGCAGGAGCCATATGGTGAAGCACTTTTAATCCTAAACAGAAGTCTATGTTTTATCTTAAAAGTAATGAGGAAACACTGAACCTTGGCACGACTGAACAAATTGTGGTACGTAAATGTAATAGAATACCAATGTGCCATAGAAATGATGAAACATTATTTCAGTAAAACCTGGGAAGAACCATATGAACTGTTGAACTATTGAGTGAAGTGAGAAGAACCAAAATAACAATTTGTTGGAAAGAAAATCTTTAAAAAAATCTCAAGAACAACCAATAATGATGATGATACATCTCATGACAGAACTGATTCTGATTATGCCTCATGACAATGAGGGGATGGACTTAAGTTACATATTGGGGGATACCTTTTTTGTACAATATGGGAATATTTTTTTGCTCACCTGTACATCATGAATCAAAGAGATCAATTTATAGTGAGTAGTAATCTATTTTATCATAAGAGAAGAACGTGCATGTTGGATACATTTTATGCAAAGTATAAAGGAGCCCAATAGTGGACTCATAACCTTTGGTATTTATGTGTTACAGAAAAAAATAAGAGGCTACATGGGAGGAGGAGAGGCAGGAAAAAGAAAATCAACAGCCACCTCCTGAAATTTCTAGGTGATGGAGGCAGGATGTCCTTGCTCATCTGAAAAGTTCTAGCTACAAAAAGACTAACTGGAGTATGTCTTGTAGCTACTACTCTCAAGGGCACTGAAAGTTCAGTTAAAGTTGAGAGACAGAAGGGATGAGTTATGTTATTTCAGCAGGTTTCATCTTTGGCTTGTTCCAGGCCTCCTGTATGCCCTAGTGCCAGTACCTATAGAAAATGGGACAACTTAAGAAAACAACGTAAATAAGTTTCAGGGTTATTTCCACATTTTAAAGTTTATTTTTTATTGCCCTTAATGGTGAGAAGGTGAGAGGGAGAAAAATAAATTTTATTAATTTACAGAAAAAGTATATTAGAGTTTAATCTTGAAAATATATATCTCAAACCACTGAGGTTAATGAAAGCACTATTAAAAAGATAAAACAATAAATTTTAATCCTCTTGTAAAAATACTTTGATCATAAGTTTGTTCAAACAATAAGAAATAAAAATGATTCCTTCAGACTTTGAGGTCCTTTATTTTGAAAACTGTCTTACTATACAAAACTAATCTCCAAAGGCTTTCAATGCCATTGTAGAGTTGTGGGCTTTGAAGAAAATATTCTCCACTGAAATTAGAAATCATTTTTTTAATATCACCAAGTTTACTTTGGAGACTGTCCAGGCTTTTACAACATTTTCAAGTTTTCTTAGCAATGAAGTGCCATCCTTAGACCTCATTTGGGCTTTATTGAAATGGTTACCTATTAAGGAAAATGGGTCTATCTTGAGCCTTTGAAGCATTGGCAACCAAGGTGAAACCTTTCTCAGATGACTGCCCAGCAGTTCCCTTTGAAAATCTGAAGAAGAAACCCTGAAAATGCCCACAGTCAAATCAACAAGATTGCTACCTATTACTGGTGCTATCTTTAAAAGGGGATATCTTTCTCTATTTTGTAAAAAAAAAACACATAGATATCAATACTCACTTAGAGACAGTAAGGAGCCACTGTCTTACTGAGTGGTTCATTTTATCATCTTAATTATGGGGAACAAGAAGGATCAATCATGTGAAATAAAAAAGATATGAATGGAAGAGTCAAAGGGGTAGTGGGCAGAAAGTTGTTAAAATGAATTTTATGGCAATCTCCTTTTTTTTCCTTCCCTACACTGGAATGCAAGTTCCATATGGCAGGAACAATTTCTGCCTGTCTTTTTAACCCCAATGCTTGGCACATGGTTAGCGTTTAATAAACATGGACTGACTAGCTAAAATTCCTACAAGAATGGAAAAAGAAGTCTAGAGGTGATAAAGGAAATACATTAGATTATAAACCCACACAATACCTGAAAGTTTGTTTGTATGTCGCTACTGCTATACATGTTTTCCTTACCAAGCTTGTCTATTGCTAAATGCAAACTCTTGGGAATGAGAAACTTAGCATTATGTCTGCTGACTAAACTTTGGTTAATACACCACAAAACAATTTCTGAAATAAATGTATATCTACACCTGAATAATAATCTATATATGCAGGAATCATTGTTTTATTGCAGCCTCTTATGCTTTCCCAGTCACCAATGAAGTGAACCAGACTTTGTGCTGGCTCCCATGCTTTTTAGCATGATGTGTTCAGCCATGTTATCCAATGCTTTCAATGAGAATGAGCACAGCATCAAGGTCATCTACTGCACTGCTGGTAAATTCTTCAACTTGAAAAGGCTACAAGTCAAGACCAAAGCAGGAGTGTTGGTGCATAATTTTCTGTTTGCAGAGGATTGTACACTCAATGCAGCCTCTGAAGCTGAGATGCAGCAAAGTGTGGATCAATTCTCTGCTGCTTGTGCTAATTTTGGCCTGACAATACCAAGAAAACACATGTGCTCCATCAGCCACCACCACACCATTGGTTATAGAAAATGGAGAAGTTTTGAATGCTGTGGATAACTTCACTTACCTTGGTAATATACTTTCCAGGGACATACACTTCATTAAAAGATAGACACATGAATTACCAGAGCTAGCTCAGTGTTTGATAGACTCTGAAGGAAGGTGTGGGAGAGAAGAGGCATTAAACTGTCTACCAAATTGAAGGTCTACAGAGCCATTCTTCTGACCTCATTGTTGTATGTTTGTGAAGCCTGGATTACATACTAGAAAACTGAATCATTTTCATTTGATTTGTCTGAAGAAGATTCTGAAGATCACCTGGCAGGACAAGGTACCAGACACAGAGGTTCTTACTTGAACTAAACTGCCAGGCATTCAAATTCTACTTCAGAGATCACAACTCTGATGGGCTGGCCATGTTGTTCGAAAGCAAAATGTACACTTGCCAAAAGACTGTTTTGTGGAGAACTAACGTAAGACAAGCACTTACATGGTTATCAGAAGAAGCAATACAAGGATACTCTCAAGGTCTCCCTCAAGAATGTTGGAATTGATTGTGTGATATGGGACTGTCACAGGACCACTCAGCATGGCATGCCCAAATCAGAGAAGGTACTGTGTTCTATGAGCAAATAAGAATTGAATCAGCTCAAAGGAAATGTGGGACATGCAAATTTGGAGATCCCACCCCAAAGGTTCACAAGGAATATTTGTGCCCAACTTGTGGTAGAATATTCTGAGCTCATATTGGTCTGACCAGCCACAGTGGGGCACATTAAAAATTAACTATAGCATAGCAATATTGTTTTGGTCCTCCTTGAGAATGAAGGACAATAGCCAAGCAATTTCATTACATTTATTTTACCTATTAAAATATGTATGGTCTATGATTCTATATAAGAAATATGTAAAATGCTGTAATTACATTATATATATATATACACACATAGATATATATTCATACCTATGTGTGAATATATACATAATGTGCATGTATGTGTATGTATGTATATACGCATGTGTTTGTCTAAAAGCAAATATACTTACACTCATTATTGAATCATCTACTTTTCCCCTATCTAATTACTTTCAAGATGTCTAAGACTTTTACCAAGAGTTTCCAGAGTACAAACATAGTCTGTGATTTTGAATGAAGATATTAATAAAATCCTATTGTAAATCTTTATTATAAAGCATGTCATATGTTTTAAGGAGAAAAAACCAAATTATATAATTGAGTTTTAGATTCCTAACCATGACCACTTTTTGGGATTTTTGTGGCAAAGATATTTGAGTTTCTTGCCATTCCCTTCCCCAGCTCATTTTACACAGGAAGAAACTGAGGTAAAAAGAATTAAGTAATTTGATCAGGCCCACACATCTAGTAAGTGTTTGAGGCTAGAATTTTTACCATGAAGATGAGTCTTCCTTTTTCCAAAACCAGTGTGCTATTCACTATATCACTTAATTGCCAAGAAGTTAGTTGAGTTTATATTGAGAAATCCAGAAATTGACTTTATGATTATAAGATACTATAATGAACCCAGAAGAAGACAGTGGTGATTTCAAAAGAAGCTGCAAGTAAAGCCTGAAAAAAAGTGAATTAAATCCAAGTCCAACAAGATTTTCTGGGAGATCTCAAAAAGGATTTTAAAAATCAAATGAGAGATGATCAAAATGAGAGTGTTCAATGTTGGAGGAGTTGTAAAATGAAATGCACACCTATGATGGAGGTGTAAAATGTCACAATTATTTTAGAAAGCACTCTAGAATTATACAAATAAAATAATTAAATTACCATACCTTTGAAGCAGAGACTCCATTTACCGAAATTAGACTCTAAGGAAGTCATCGACAAAAGGGAAGTTTTCATATAATCCAAAATAATTATAGTAATTTCTTGAAAACTAAAATTGGGCAAGTGGAAGCTATTGACTCCATGAAATATGAAGAAACAATAAAACTAAATCAAAAGAATGAAAACATAGAAGGCAAAATTTCTCATTGGAAAAATATTTGATCTTGAAAACAGATGAAGGAGAGATAATTTTAAAATTATTGGATTACCTGAAAGCCATGAAAAAAAGTGCCTACACATCAAATTTCTGAAAATTATCAAGAAAACCTGCCTTGATATCCTAGAACTGGAGGGTAAAATAGAAATTGAAAGAATCCACCAATCACCTCCAAAATAAAATCCCAAATGGAAACTACAAGAATATTATAGTCAAATTCCAGGGCTCCCAGAGTGAAGAGAAAGTACATGAATGGCCCAGAAAAAAAAAATCAAATATCATGTAGTCAGAGACTTAGGATCACACAAGATTTAGGAATTTCAATATTAAAGGACAGAGCTTTGGGATATGATATTTTTGAAGGCATAGGCACTAGGATTCCAACTGATAGCCTATGCAGCAAAACAGTGTAATCTTTCCAAGGAAAAATGGATATTTAATTAAATAGCAGAGTTTCAAGCATTTTCTGATGAAAAGACCAGTGCTGGTCTTTTCAATAGAAATTTTGATGTTCAAATACAAAATATAAGAAAAAAAATCCAAAAAGTAACCATAAGGGACTCAAAGTTAAACTATTTTCATCCCTATAAAGAAAAAAATGATTCATGTAACTTCTCAAACTTTAGTATTGAGTTTCCAAAGACAAACAGTGTCAATGTGAGTTGATTATTTTGGAATGATCTTCAAAAAATGAAGGTGGTGAGAAAGAGGGATGCATTTAGAAAGGGGGAAAGTGAGAGGTAAAATGGGGTTTTCTTACCTAAAGGAAGCACACAAGGAAAAACTTGTACAATAGAAATGCTGATTGATGGGCTGGGTTTGTGGGCAATGTTTGAACCTTAGTCTCATTGGAATTGGAAGAATATATATATGGACACACATTTGTATATATCAATGCAACTTACCCAATAGGGAAATAGGATGGAAAGGTATAAGTGAAAGGGGTGAAGATAAAAAGGAGGAAAAATTAAGGGGGTAATAGAAAAAAAAAATACATTTTGAGCAGGGACAGGATAGAAAGTATTAAAGAAGCATAAACAGAAAAACAGGAAGGAGGAAAATAGGGAGTTAGTAATTATAATTGAATGTGAATGGGATAAGCTCACCCATAAAACAGAAGCAGATACGACAATTGTTTAGCAACCAGAATCCAACAATATGGTGTTTACAAAAGATGCAAAATATTGTTTCCAAAAAAAAAAAAAACAACAGAGAGATACATGATTTAAAATTAAGGGTCTGAACAGTATCTAATATGCTTCCGCTGAAGTATAAAAAGGCAGGGGTAGAAATAATGACCTCAAACAAAGTAAAAGCAAAAAGAAATCTCATTAAAATAATCAAGTAAAAGACATTATGCCAAAAGGTACTGTGGACAATGTAATAATAATAATTATATATATATATATATATTTTACAGAAATGTTCTCTGATAAAGGTTTGATTTCCCAAATATATATTGAGTATAGAACTGAGTCAAATTTATGAAAATAAGAGCTATAACCCAAATGAAAAGTGGTTGAAATATGTAAACGGGGAATTTTCAGAAGAAATCAAAGCTATCTATAGTCATATAAAATACTCTAAATTACTGTTGATTAGAGGAAGGCAAATTAAAACAATTCTGAATTACCATCTAATACCCCTCAGAAATGCCAAAGGCTGGGGTGTCCAGGTAGCACAGCGAGTAAGAGCACTGGCCCCAGTGTCGGGATGACCTGGGATCAAATCCAGGCTCTGACACTTAGCACCATACCCAGAAATAACTGGCCATGTAACCTTGAGCAAGTTACTTAACTCTGATTGCTTTAAAAAATGCCAAAGGCTGGAGGAGCTGAGCAAAAATAGTTACACTAATGAACTGCTAGATAAGTGGCGAGATGATCCAGTCATTATGGAGAACAATTTGGAACTATGCCCAAAGTTTATAGAACTATTTCTACCTTTGAATCCAATAATATCACTACTAGTTATACATCCCAAAGAGATAAAAAGACCCTATATGTAAAAAAAACAAACAAACATATTTGGAGCAATTCATTTGGATATGGCAAGGAATAAGAAATCTAAGGGATACTCATCAGTTGGGGAGAGACTAAATAAATTGTGGCATAGGATTATTATGTTGTATGATATGACAAAGCAGGTGGTTTCAGGAAAACAAACAAACCTATATCAACTGATTCAAAGTTAAGTGAGGAAAAAAAAAACAGGAGATCATTGTGTACAGTAACAATAATATAGTAATAATGATCAACTATGAAAGACTTGGCTATTCTGATAAATTCAATGTTCCAACATAATTCAACCAGGTTTTATCCACCTCTAGAGAAAGCTGATGAATTCTGAATGCAAACTGATCTATGTTTTTCTCACTTTATTTTTCTTTCTTTTTGTGAAATGTGAGTAATATGGAAATATGTTTTTCCTGATTTCAGATGTATAACTGATATCATATTGCTAGCCTTCTCAGTAACTGGTGGAGTGCTATGAGAAAGGGAAAGAATATAGAACTCAAAATTTGAAAGTAAAAGAATGTAAAAATAAATAATAGATCAAAATAATAAAAAAACTGATAAATTCAAGCAAGGTATTAATATGAGTGAAAGCACTCTGTGATGTGAATGATACAGAACAAAAGGGAATAATTACTATAGAGAAAAATAAGAGAGAAAATAGTGTGTTTTAATCTTCATTCAAACTCAATAATTCTTTCTCTGAATGCGGATAGCATATTCCATCTTTAGCTTTTTGTAATTATCTTAGATCATTGTATTGCTGAAAAAAGCTAAATCTTTTGAAGGTGGTCATCGCAAAATGTTGCTGTTAAAATGTTCTGCTGGGTCCCCTCATTTCACTCATCATTAGTTCATGTAAGTCTATTTTTTCCTTCTGAAATCAGTCTACTCATCTTTTTTTATAGAACAATAGTATTCCATTATACTTATATAACACAACTTGTCCCATCATTTCCAGACTGATGGGCATCCCCTCAATTTTCAATTCTTGGCCACCATGAAGAGCTGATGTAAATATTCTCATACAAATGCCTCCTTTTCCCTTTTTATGGTCCTTTGGGATACAGACATAGTATGTGGTATTGCTGGATCAAAGAGAATGCATAGTTTTATAGCCCTTTGGGCATAGTTCCAAATTGTTCTCCAAAATGGTTGGATCAATTCACAACTCCACCAACAATGAATTAGTGTTCAGAATTTCCCACATCTCCAATATCTGTCTTTTCATTATCATAATAGCCAAGTTATTAAGTGTGAGATGGTACTTCAGAGTTGTTTTAATTTGCATTTCTGTAATCAATACTGATTTTTAGCATTTTTTCCATATAACAATATGTAAATTAATTTCTTCATCTAAAAACTGCCTGTTCATATCCTGTAACTAATAATTAGTGAATGACTTCTTGTCCTAAAAGCTTGATTCAGTTGCCTATATATTTTAGAAATGAAGCTTTTATCAGAGACAGTGGCTGTCAAAAATGTTTCCCAGCTTTCTGCTCCCTTTCTCATCTTGGTTGCATTTAATTTGAACAAAAACTTTTTAAATTTAATGTAATCAAAATTACTCATATTGCATTTAATAATATTCTCTATCTCTGGAAAAATTGTTTTACTCCACTTTTTGTGGGTTTTGCAATTTCAAATTTGTTTAGAATCATTATTAAAAGGTATTTTGGAAAAACTCAGGTGAATCCCTGCCTTTACTCTCCCATCTTGGCTCAACCTCCAAAAGTGATTATTTTCAACCAAAAGATTTAAAATAATGGATAGGAATTAGATGTGAGGAAAAGGTTAGACAATGAAAATGAAGAAAGATAAGAAATTACATGAATATGATAAGAAATAGACAAGGAGAGTATATAAGAAAGCTACTAATTGTTCTCACCCTTGGAAAAAGGACCATGGATTGAGAACTAGAAGTAACATTCCTTCCTTGTAATCCAGATAACTTAGTCTGATTTTACAGATGAGAAAAGTGAGTTTCAGGGGTTTAAACTTGTCCAAGATTAGAGAGATAGTAATTTGTCCTGGCTACATTGCAAAACCACCTTGTTTATGTCAACCTTCAACATTCTCTCCTGTTCCCATTTTAGAAACTGCTGAATCTGTTTAAAATCTGATTTGGGACAATTTCAGGATACTTTAAGACACTTCAGGATTTGTCCTTAAAGACAAACAAAATTACATTGACTTCTAATAACAATAATAATGTAATACATACTTTGTGCCAGGTACATTGTTAAGCATTTTACAAATATAATATCATTTGCTGGTCAAAATAACACTTGAAAGGTAAGTGTCTTTATTATTCTCATTTCACAGATGAGAAAACTGAAAGAAACAAGTTATTAGTCATTTGTCTAACTTAATTACATAGTATCTGAGTTTGAATTTGAACACAGTCTTCCTGAATTCAAGCCACCTCTCTATCTACTATGTCATCTAGCTGCCTTTTTTTTGTTAATCTAGGGAGACACTAAAAAAAATCAAGGAACATTCTGGAAAAATAATCAAGCATAGCTATACATCTGAAAATTAAATTTTTTAATTTTTTTACATCATTCATTTCCACAAGATTTTGAGTTACAAATTTTCTCTCCAGTTTTCCCCTACCCACCACCCCAAAACAGCGATCCCACTGAATATCCCCTCCCCCACTCTGCTCTCTCCCATATCTTCCCCCATACCCCCTCCAACTTTCCAGTAGGGCATGGTGTATCTCTATGCCCCAGTGCCTGTATATCTTATTTCCCAGTTACATGTAAAATAATAATAATAATAACACACACATGTATATATACATATATATATATAATATTTCATTTTAAACCTTTGAATTCCAGATTTTTTCCCCACCTCCCTTGTCACCCAACCTTACTGAGAAGATAAGCCATTCAATATAGGTTGTGTATGCGTAGCTATGCAAAACATTTCCATAGTTGATGTATTTTGAAAGACTGACTATATTTCCCTCCATCCCATCCCACCTCCCCATTTGTTCTATTCTCTAATTTGATCTTGTCCCTTTTCAAAAGTGGGTGCTTCCTAATTCTGCCCCCCCAGCCTGTCCTCCCTTCATCCTCCCCGCTCTCATTCCCTTCCCTCCTACTCTGCTGTAGAGTGAGATACACTATTTAGTGTGTATGTCATTCTCTCCCTAACCCAGATTCGTTGAAAATAAGTTTGACTCATTTCCTTTTGCCTTCCTTTTCTTTCCCCCCATTGTAACAGTTTTCCTTTGCCTCTTCTAAATGAAATAATTTACCCAATTCTATCTCTCCCCATCTCCTATGATTATCTTCCTCTTTCACCTCTTGAATTCATCTTTGATTTCCTTCCTATTCAACTGGTCCTGTGCCCACTGTTTATATATAGCTGTTAACATATATATATATATATACATATACATATATATATATACTCATATATGTATTCATAGAGCCATATATTCTCCTATATAGACATATATATATGTGTGTGTGAATATATGTATATATACACATACCTATATTTCTTTTCCCTTCACCTATTATCATACTGAGAAAAGATTCATAAGTTACAATGATCATTTTCCATGTAGCAATGTAAGTAATTCAACTTTGATAAGTTCCTTATGATTTATTTTCCCTGTTTACCTTCTCATGCTTTTCTTTTTTCTTGTATCTGAATGTGAAATATTCTATTCAACTCTGTTTTTTTTAATCAAGAATACTTGAAAGTTCTCTATTTCATTGAATGCCATATTTTCCCCTGAAACATGATACACAGTTTTGCTGGGTAGGTGATCCTTCTTTTTAATCCCACCTCTCTTGACCTGTGGAATATCACATTTTAAGCCCTTTAATTCTTCAGTGTAGAAGCTGTCAGATACTGTGTTGTCATGATTGTGTTTCTACAATATTCAAATTGTTTCTTCCTGGCTGCTTGTAATATTTTCGCCTTGATCTGGAAAATTTGGAACCTGGCTATAACATTCTTAGAAGTTTTCTTTTTGGGATCTTTTTCAATAGGTGATTCTTAGATTCTTTCAACCTCTATTTTGCCCTCTGGCTCTAAAACATCAGGGCAATTTTCCTTGAGAATTTCTTTAAGGATGGTTTCTATATTCTTGTCTTTTATCATGGCTTTCAGGTAGTCCAATAATTTTTAAATTATCTCTCCTGGATTTATTTTCCAGCTCAGTGGTTTTCTCAATGAGATATTTCACCTTGTCTTCTATTTTTTTCCATTTATTTGGATCTGTTTAATAGTATCTTGATTTCTCATGAAGTTACTAGTTTCCATTTGCTCCAGTCTAATTGTGAAGGAATGATTCTCTTCAGTGAGCTTTTGAGATTCTTTTTCCATCTGGCAAATTCAGCTTTTTAAGGCATTCTTCTCCTCACTAGCTTTTTGAGCCTCTTTTGCCATTTGAGTTAGTCTATTTTTTAAGGTGTTATTTTCTTCATTCAGGTTGTTGACTGTATTTTCATAATTTTCTTTCATCATTCTCATTTCTCTTCCCAATTTTTCCCCCACTTCTCTTATTTTGTTTCAAAATCCTTCTCAAGTTCCTCTATGACCTGTAAGGTGCTTATTCTTTACTTGAAAGCCTCTGGAGCAGGAGTTTTGACTTTGTTGTCTTCTTCCTGTTCCATGCTTTGATCCTTTTTGTCCCCAAAAATGGAATTCAAATTCAGACTCCTGTGCTTCCCTTGCTTCCCTCATTTGCTCATGTTTCCACTCAATTACTTGACTTTAGAGCTTTTTTCAACAGTAGAACTCTGCTACCAGACAGGTGAGCTTTGTCCCATTTGCTGGGGTTTTTTCAGCTGCTGGATCTGTTAGTTGGCTGCCCTCTCAGAAGCTTCCATAAGCACTGGCACTCTGGTCATGTACCCTAGGACCTCCACCCGAGACAGTGGTCCAGATCCAAGAATGTTAAAGCAAGAGAAATTACCCCTCATTCTGGTTGCTTCGTCCCCCTACACTCTGCAGGCCTGGAGCTCTGAAGCAGCCATATGGAAGCAGCTGCATGGCTGCAGCACCTCAGCCTTTTTCTCCCCCAGGGTGTAAAGTCCTGTCCACTCTCCCGAATTCCCGCTTCACAAAGTCCACACTGCACTGACCTCTCACTTTGTCCTTAGCATCTATGGGTTGATGTTGGATACTGCCCCAACAACTTGTGACCTGAAGTCTCTCTAGCCAGAGGCTGGTTGTGGCTATCCTGAAGCTAAAACCTTGAGTTCATGTGGGGCTGGCCTCCACTCTCAGAGTGCTGAGCTGGCCACTTCCTGCTGGCCTGCTAGGCTGTCTTCAGTGGGAGGTTCGCTTCTCTGTGTCATATTTTGGTATCTGTACATCTGATAATTATTAATGCTTATTAAAATTTGTGCCCAAAATTTGATAATGTGTGATTTTTTTTGAAGCTTGAAGTCCTATTTAAATTTTAGCTCTAATACTGATGATAAAGTATACATATGACAAATATTCCACTTCTATTCTTTGTGCTTGTATTCCTAATGTCTAACACAATATAAGCACATTTATTTTATTGATGCATAATGTTGGTGATACTGGTGATGATAATCTCAATATCTCCCTCTATGGGAGGTAGCCTGGGGGCATATATTAAACAAATAAGAAACTACAGAGTAGCCATTATCTGGCAGGTGATGTTATGAGTGGATAGACAAATTATAAAAAAAAAATAGAAATGAAAACATCCATACCTCTATGGAGCTTTCATCGCATGAGGAGAGACAACAGGGAAATATAAATGTAGAAGGGCAAGAACACCTACACTTGCATACATATTGGAAAAGCTTTATAAATGTAAACAAAATAAATGAAAGCTACTATTTGGGAGGAAATGTGTCAGCAGCAGCTGGTAGGATATAGAGAGTCCCCATGTAGAAGGTGACATCTGAGTCAAATTGTAAAGAAAATGACACATTCTAAGAGGGGGTAGCAAGAAAGGGGACATGTTTGCAACTTCTCAAAGGAATGAAAACATAATATGGAGTGTTGTGGAGGAAGAAGAGGAAAAGCCCCAGTTTTCTATGACCAGTGAGTAGTTGAGGCAAAACAATGTATAATAAAACTCAAGAGGCAGGGTAATTCAAGGTGCTGAATGGTTTTAAATTACAAACAAAGGGGTTTGTCTTATATCCTACAAGTAAAAGGAGCCACTGAGGTGGTGGGATGGAGGGGACTGTAAACAATGTTCCTATTTAGATAATGTGCCTAATAATGTTTAGGAAATTATAAAATAGGAATCCTTGCCAAGAAATTCCTATTTTCTTTTAATTTTCTAAACTGATTGGTGAGATCTTATAGATTTCTTATAGCATCTGGAATGATGGACATCCTCATTTTTGCTGAAACACTATGTGACAATTAGACTATTTTCCTATGGTGTCCCCTTTCAAGGCATCTCTCCAAGAGACTTTTCACAGATGCCCTTGGAGAAATCATATTCTTTCTATTGTACACTTACTATTTGATTTTGTAGTGACTGTTATGGAAATGAATGTTCCTGACAACTGGGAAAGACCTGTCTAGCAGATGACAAGAAATGTAATATCTCAATAGGGGCTAGGTTATACTGGGGGATTGAGTCTGTTATCTGTAGGAAGAGTTTTGAGAAGCATTCTAATGCAAGGTCTTCAACGCACCCCACCCACAATTTCAGGAGAATAGTATTAGAATTCTTTCCATGTGAGCACATTGGGATTCCATGCAGCACAGAAGAGTTGATCACATAGGCTGTGATTGCCATGGAAATGGAAGCAACAATACAAGGCAGTTTTGAAGACCTTGAGAGATGAATATATCTATATAAGGCCTGACATTTAATTAGACAGTATATGTTTGGCACTTCCTCTCTAGCATTGGGAGGAGGCAGTTTGCAATTGGTACCTAGGAATTCAAATTGATACCCTGGAAAGGAAGACAATGAGAACTGATGCCATTTAATATCTGATCATGGCAAGAAGGCTAAACTGAATTTCTAAGTAAACCAAAATTAAATTAATCTCTTTGTTTTCCATCTGCTCTAATCACTAAGCACTCAATGAAATTTGGGAATCTGAAACTTACAATAATAAGCCATAGGAAATACTAATAGTAGTGGTACTTAAGTAGAACTTTATTGTGCTATTATTTGAAGGTATCAGATAAAGGAACTTAGGTGAGAATTTGCAAATGACTTGCTCCATGGTAATGTGTCAGGAGTAGGACTTACGCTGAGGTCTTTCTGATGTTGAAGGTGGCTGTCTATCTTCTATATTCTGCTGCCTTTTCAAAAATGATGAGAACACTACTTTTGAAAGTACAAAAAAAGTACGTACAAAAAAAAAGATTGAGTACTTCAGAATTAAAACTTTATACTTATAATTTAATAAGTGAGGAAATAGGGTGAAGGAAGTTCAGTTTTTTTGCTCAACATCAAACATGTTAGTAATTGTTTGGAATGGCATTTGAACTCAAGTCTTTCTGACTCCTGGTCTAGAATTTTATCTTTTATATCATAACATCCAATTTTGTTAAATTGTTTTTTTCAACACATCTTTGATTTTATTGGCATAAGCATAGGGGTATTTTGGCAAATGTTTAATTGACCTCCTTTGCCTATTAAAAAAACAATTTGGCAAGGAAGAACCCTCAGGGTTTCTGGCCAGGCCACAAACAATTGCTATTGTCCATTAGTGGGTCCCAATCCAACCCTCATTTGGTCATTATTTGACTTTTGTTGACTCAGAGTGAG
>NW_027185804.1:27497125-27531735 GCF_028583685.1 Petaurus breviceps papuanus
AATATTATTTGTTCTTTACATGGTAAATACATGGATGATAAAGAAAATGTAGCTGTGCCCCCTTTCCATATCAAAGGCCTTTCTCAAACCTTACACAAATTATATTTTAGCGGAATACAATTTTCTCATTGATTTGAAGTATAATAATAGTACCTGACATTTAATTTCAATAATTACCACTTACTAGGCACTTGCTAATTATGTACACAAATAAATGACAAAAAACAAAAACAAAAAACAAAACAAAACAAAATGGTAACACGGATAGAGCACTATATCTGTTGCGAGAAAGATGATTCTGACACTTAATAACTGCTTGGCCCTGAGAAAGGCATGTGATCTCTTCATGCTTCAGTAAATAACCAAGAACTAATCTTCTAAGTGATGGTCACATTACAATTCATATTGATTGAGGAATTTTCCACATCGAAAGTGTCTTATATGAAAGAAGTCACAGATCCATTGCATACTTGCATATGTAAAAGTCTCTGTGCTACCTGCTTTCTAAAATGTTTTTACTGAATTCTTACATATAGTATCTCATTGGACTCCACCCTTACCCATACAAGAACCCTGTGAGGTAGTTGGCACAGATACTTTATTTCAGAGATGGGAAAACTGAGGGTCAGAAAAATCAAAAGATCATAGCTATTGATGGGACAGACTGAATTAAAATCATTATTTTTTTCCAAATAAATAAATGAAATTCAAAGCAAATAAAATGCTAAGCAATTATATACAAGTAAAAAAAACCAAATATTTATTCTCTGAAGAAGGAAACACTAATTGGGAACATAATGTTTGGGGATATATCTCCATGGCGGATGGGAAGGCCTGGGAATTTTAAGAGTGCAGTGTTTGTGTAGATCATTGTGTTGTGGTGTCTGATGAGCATTGTAGCAGGACAGATGAAAAGTTCCAGAGTACCTTAGAATTCATTGTCAGGAGAGATGGTCATGCCTTCTGAATCCCTTTCTTACCATTCAAGTAATGAAGTCAACTTTACCTTCATTGGGGAGGCAAACGTTTGTTTGTGTCTATTTTAATCAAAGAGAGGTAAAAGGGATTGAGATTTCTCCTAGAGCTAGAATTCTGGATTCTAGCCTTCATGGCAGGGGATGGAGTAATGGTGTGGTAGCAGCTTAGTTGCCAGTGAGGAGGAAAGAGGGGAAAGTGGTTATTTGAAAGGACACTACTGGTAAAATGAGTCCTCCTATAGAATGTCCTTATCTGATTACCTGTTTTGGAGACTAGATGGTCCTAGGTAAGTGAAGAGAGAGGGTTGAAGGGAAAAAAGTTGCCTCTGTTTCCCCCTGGTAGCCCTTAATGTCTTAAATTATTTAAAGAGTTCTCATATGGAAAAAATAAAGAGAATTCAGATTTTTTCTTTAGCCTTAGGAGGTAGAAGTGAAGTTATTTTCACTGAGTATTTACTTCCTTTACTAAAGTCCTTTCTGAATATCTCATCATGACTTCAAGGATATCTGGGCTTCTCAAAAACCATTCCAGCAGAGCACAAAAATTGTCAGGTCCTATGAAGTTAAGATCAATTTGCTAACAGGTCTATTGTCAGAATACAAGGGAATCTAAGTTCTTATGTGCTCCAGACCAGATTGGCTGCTGGGTGGTTAAATTTTTGTCCAAAAATTGTTTCCTCACTGCCTCATTGATGTGGATATATGGATTAAAAATGTGTATATACTCCTTCCTTCCCTCTAACCTTGTTAGAAGAATATCATCTTATGATATGATAACGAGATCAGAAACTGCCTTTATCTTTATATCTCTTATAGCTGGCAAAGATTAGGTGCTCAATACATGCTTGTTGGCCTGAATTGAATTTTATTAATTCCGTGATCACACAAGCATCAGAGGTCAGAATTTCAACCCAGGTCTTTTCTTGAGAAGCAGATTTATGTAGCAAGCAAAGATTCAACCTGGAAGCCATGAGAAGTTGATTTAAGTCCTTTTTCTTTCCATATGGGTGGTGTGACCATGGGCAAGTCACATGCTCTCTCAGTTTTCTCAAAAACTCTCTAAGATATATGTGGCAAAGCCACTGACAAACTGCATTGACAATAGGAATTTCCTCTTTCAGAGTTCTTTTTAACTAATGAAATCACAGGTTTGGTCCCTAGTGCCAACTCATCAATTTCTTTCATAAGGCTCCATATTCAATACATAATATGATGTCACTTCTTGTTGGTTTTCATTGAAGTAGGGAAAAATCTTACTTTGAGATGAATGTTACTTGCTAAGCAGTAGACATGGTGCCTTCACTGTCAAAGAACAATTAGAATTAATTGGGAGCTTGCAAACGACCTAAAACCACCCAGCTGGCTTGGCAACATCACAGAACCACTAGGCAGCAGGTTTGTTATTTGATCCTCCTCTGTATGGCCTCCTTGGCACAAGGGACATGCCATAACTCATGTCAGTGCAGAAATAAAAGGAAATGGAATTAGCATGGAAAACTAGGGCCTCAATCTGTTTGCAGTGCTTTCTTTGATACTCCAAGTCAATGCAAAAGACAAGAGAAGCTATGGATGCAACACTTTCTGCCCCCCAAAAGAATAGGAATGGCACTGAATGATTATGGAAGTCAGATTTTGCCAAATTTCTAGTTCTTACACACTTCCAAACAGATGTCAGCATATGTCTTGTGTGGAATAAGAATATTTAGGCGTGTAGTATAGCATAGTGAAATGAGCATAACTTTTGGTATCAGGGGACCTGGAATCAAGACAGGCTCTTTTATGAACTTTATGAATTACATTTAAAAAGTTTCCTCTTCTCCCCCCCCCCATCTTTCTGGTCATTTAAACAACCATGATTTATTGTATCTACCTTGTTCCAAGCACTTTGCTAAGCTCTGGTGATATAAAAACCAAAACTCAGTCTTCACTCTTAAGGACTCTCTGCCATTGGCAGAAAACTATGTGCCTATACAAGCATATGTAAAATTCATATAGGGATTATACTTATCATTTCATTGAAATAGGGAATACTCAAAATAAAGAAACTACCCATTAATATAAGTTTGTTTATTCTCTGCATATTATGCAGTATTCATAAGGAGTTCCTTAGACCACTGAGAGGTTAAAGATTTGAGGGTCATGTAACCAGAATGTGTCATCAGATATAAATAGAATCAGATCTAGAGACCCCAAAAGCCTCAGAGGTCAACTATTCAAAGACCTTCATTTTGCAATAAGAAAACTGAATTCCATGAATTTAAGTGACTTATTCAAGGTCATAGAAGCACCAAGGGTCAGAACCAAGTTTAAAACCCCAGATTCCTGACTCCCACTTGATGATTATTTCTATTGAAAAATGGTGTGTCATAGAGGAGTGACTGTGGAAGAAGGAAGAAAGAACATTTGGAGAGGATGAGAATGAAAAGACCTCAGTTATTTAAATTATGTAGGAATAAATGTAGACTTCCTTAAAATAATAAGTAGCAGCTACTCCAAACCATTAGCAAGCATTATCTGTAATGGGGATATGCTACATGAATTTCCAATAAGATGAGGGGTGAAACAAGGATGTCCATCATCACCACTTTTTATTCAATGTGGTACTGGAAATATTAGCTTTAGCAATGAGAGAAGAAAAAGAAATTGAAAGAATTAGAATTGAAAAAGAAGAAACTAAATTATCATTCTTTGCAGATGTTTTGATGATATACCTAGAGAAGAACAAAAGTTTCAGAATATCAAGGGAATTAATGAAAATAAGTGCTATGAAAGGTGACCAACCATACCAGATCTTAAATTGTATTATAAAGCAGCAATCATCAAAACTGGTTGTTACCAGCTAAGAAATAGAGGGGTAGATCAGTAAAATGGGTGGGGTATATATGGCATAGTAGTCAACGATTATAACAATCTACTGTTTTATAAACCCAAAGACCCCAGTTGTGGGATAAGAACTCACTATTTGACAGAAACTGCTGGGAAAACCAGAAAATAATATGAGAGAAACTGGGCATAGACCAACATCTGACACTGTATAGCAAAACCAAATTCAAATGGGAACAAGATTTAGATATAAAGACTGATACTAAAAATAAATTAGAGGAACAAGGAATAATTTATATGTAAAATTTATGGGTAATGTAGAAACTATGAGCAAAGGAAAGATAGAGAACAATACTAAATGCAAAATGGATAATTTTGATAGCATTAAATTGAAAAAAATGTTGCACAAACAAAGCCAGTGAAACTAAGACTAGGAGAGAAGCAGAAAACTGGGAATTTTTACAATCATTGTCTCTGATGAGGGCCTCATTTCTAAAATATATAGAAAACACAAAAATACAAGTAGTTTTTCAATTGATAAATGGTCAAACGATATGACCAGACAGTTTTCAGAGGAAGTAATTAAAGCTATCTCTAATCATATGGAAAAATGCTCTAAATCACGATTGATTAGAGAAATGCAAATCAAAAGACTTCTGAGCACCACATCATACCTATGAGATTGGTTAACATGACAAAACAGGAAAATGATAAATGTTCCAGAAGATATGGGAAAGTTGGAGAACTAATTATTTGTTAGTGGAGCTGTAAGCTGATTCAGCCATTGTGGAGAGCAACTTGGAACTATGCCCAAAGTGCTATAAAAATGTGCCTACCCTTTGACAAAGCAATGCCACCTCAAGGGCTATATCCCAAAGAGTTCAGTAAAAATGGGAAAGGGACCCACATGTACAAAAGTATTTATAGCAGCTCTTTTTGTTGTGGCCAAGAACTGGAAACTGAGGAGATACTCATCAATTAGGGAATGACTGAAAAAATTGTGATGTATGAATATAATGGAATACTATTGTTTTGACAAAAAGTGGGGTAGAATCAAGATGACAGAATAGAAACAGGACTTTCACAGGGCTTTGGATCCCACCTCCTCCAATTCATGTAAAAGGTGACTCTGAAGAAGCTAGAGAGCCACAGAAAACATGAAATGACACAGAGAAGCTAACCTCCTTCTAAGAACAGCCCAGCAGGCCATCAGGAAGTGGCCAGCACAGCATTCTGGGAGCCCAGCACAGACACTTCCCCCCTCCCCCGGTCTCTCAGCCTGAGGTTTTAGCCTCAGAAAACTCCTAGGAATATTATAGCAAGGTTCCGGAATGCCCAGATAAAGGAGAAAATGTTAAAATTAGCCAGGAAGAAAAATTTGAATATTGTGGAAACACAATCAAGATAACACAGAACCTGGCAGCTTCAACACTGAGGGATCAAAGGGCTTGGAATATGATATTCCAGAGGTCAAAGAGGCTGGGATTAAAACCAAGAATCACCTATCCAGCAAAACTGAGTATCATGTTTCAGGGGAAAATATGGTCATTCAGTGGAATAGAGGACTTTCAAGCATTCTTGATGAAAAAAAAAACAGAGCTGAATAGAAAATTTGAAATTCAGATACAAAAAGCAAGAGGAGCTTGAGACGATAAACAGGGAAAAGAAATCATAAGGAATTTATCAAAGTTGAAGTATTTACATCCCTACATGGAAAAACAGTATTTGCAACTGATGAAACTTTTCTCAGTTTGAGAATAGTTGAAGGGAATAGAAATGTACATACACACACAAATACATATATATGTCTATATAAAGGGTAGATAGGTGTATGAATACATATGTGAATGTGTGTATATATATATATATATATATATGTATACCTGGTATACATCGATAGAGGGCACAAGAAAAATTTAATAGGAAGTGATGATGCTTAAAGTTGAAATTAAGCAGTGATAGAGGAATATAATGAGAGGAAATGGGGAGAGACAGAATGGGGTGACTAACTCATGTAGAAGAGGCAAGGGAAAATGGTTACAATGGAGGGGAAGAACAGGAAGGCAAAAGGGAATGGGTCAACCTTATTCTTATTGGATTTGGCTTAGGGAGGGAATGACACACACTAAATAGGGTATCTCACCATACAGGAGAGTAGGGGAAAATGGAATGGGGGGGTGATGGAAGGGAGGGCAGGCTAGGGGGGAGGGAAGTTGGAAGCACCCACTTTTGAAAGGGACAGTATCAAAGTAGAGAATAGAACAAGTGAGAGATGGGATAGGAGGGAGGGAAATATAGTCAGTCTTTTACAATATGTCCACTATGAAAATATTTTGCATAGCTACACATTTCCAACCTACAATTAATTGCTTATCTTCCCAGTAAAGGTGGATGACAAGGGAGGAAGGGGATGATTATGTAATTCAATGTTTTAAAATCAAAGGCACTGGGGCATGGAGATCCACCATTCCCTACTGGAAAGTTGGAAGGTGTATGGGAGAAGATATGGGAGACAATAGTTTGGAGGAGGGAATATCCAGTGGGATCGCTATTTTGGGGTGGTGGGTAGGGGAAAATGCAGAGAAAATTTGTATCTCAGATCTTGCATAAATGAATGATGTAAATGAGAAGTTAATAAAGCATTTGGTTAAATAAATAAAAAGAAATGATGAACAGGTGGACTTCAGAAAGGCCTGGAAGTTTTTGTATCAACTTTTGCTGAGGGAAATGAGCAGAAACAGGAGAATATTTTATAAAGTTACAGCCGCCGTGTGCAATGACTGACTTTGAGAGACTTAGCCCTTCTCACCAATGCAAAGACCTAAAACAATTCTGAAAGTCTCATGATGAAAAATGCCATCCACATCCAGTGAAAGAATATGCAGTCTGAATGCAGAGCAAAGCAGACAATAGGCTGTTTTTCTTTGTTATTTTTATCCCCGCCCCTCCTTTCTCATGGTTCCTGGCATTCAGTCTAATTCTTTTATGCAATATGACTAATGTGAAAATGTTTAATAGGAATGTATTTGTAAAGTGAATACCAGATTGAATGCTGTCTTAGGGTGGGAGAAAGGGAGGAAGTGGGAGAAAATTTAAAACTTATAGAAGTGAATGTTGAAAACTAAAAATAAAAAAAATAACTTTAAAAATGATTAAAATTTTGAGTAGGGCTATGTCTCTTTTAGATTTTTCAGCACAATAGCCTGGTACAAAACTTGCTCTATGAGATCCTTTATGATTGAATGTTGATCTATAAATTAATAGAATAAATGAAGATTTCAATGTAAGATATGCTGTAAAGTTTCCCTTGATGGAAATCAAAGCATTTCTTTAAATTATGGACACATCCTGGATTTCAGGCAATATGATGTACAATACATATATTTTTACTTTTTTTACTTTTTTATACTTTTATTTTTAGTTTTCAACATTCACTTTCATAAGTTTTAAATTTTCTCCACCTCCCTCCATTCTCCCCTCTACACTCCCCAAGACAGTAGGCAATCTGATATAAGTTCTACATATACATTCTTATGAAACATATTTTCATATTAGTAAAATTGTATAGATGAATCAGAATGAATGAGAGGAACCATGAGAAAGAGAAAACAAAAGAAACAAAAAAGCAAATTGCATGTTCAATCTGCATTCAGGCTCCATATTTTATACTCTGGATGTGGATGGCATTTCCCGTCATGAGTCTTTTGAAATTGTTTTAGGTCCTTGCATTTCTGAGAAGAACTATCTATCAAAGTCAGTCATTGCACAGTGGCTATTATTGTGTATAATATTCTCCTGATTCTTCTCACTCCACTCAGCATTATTTCATATAAGTCTTTCCAGGCTTTTTGAAGTCCTCCTGCTTATCATTTCTCATAGCACAATATTATTGCATTACATTTGTATACCACAACTTTTTCAGCCATTCCCCAATTGTTGCACATCCCCCCAGTTTGCAGTTCTTGGTCACCACAGAAAGAGCTGCTATAAATATTTTGTACATGTGGTTCCTCTTCCCATTTTTTATGATCTCTTTGGGATACAGTCCTAGAAGTGTTATTGCTCAGTCAAAAGATAAGTATTTTTACCGCCTTTTGGGCACTATATTTTAAATACAATCAAAATATTAAAAATTCTGTGGCTATGAAGGGATGCAAATGATGATCAGATCTTGACTCAGCCAAGCTTATATTAATTAAAAATTTAAAAAGAAGAGATTTAAGAAATTGTTCAAAAATTTTTTAAAATGCTCACAATCATTTTCATTGATAAACCTCCAAATAACAAGGACCAACACAATTCACATTCAAAGTCGGTGTTCTCTTTTCAAATTGCTCAGGTGCTTCACAGAGTCATTTTGCCACCATGATTCAGAATAGATTACATCCTAAATATCCAAGAATTATTATAACATTTTATTAGATAAATTAAAATCTATTCAAATAATGCTATATTAATAAGAAAAGTGATCACATGCTTCCATTAACCCCTGTCCTTATGAATCTTGAAAAATATTTAAGAGTTAAGAATTTTAACTTTCTAAAGAATTAAGTGGTGGTGTGACATAATTTGATAAAAGAATAAACATTTCACATTGAAGGAGCAACTGAATTCTATTTTTAAAAGCTCCCTTAAATAATAGGGCTCCAAAGATATTCCAAGTGTTTGAATGGAAAGGACATTCATTTATTAATTGATTCATTCAAGCTAACATTTATTGAGAAAGATGGTATGCTGATCATATGCCGAACTTCAGAATGATGGAAAACACCCCCCAGCAATGCAAAAACTTGTAGATAAGACATCAACAAACAACCCTGTTTCAAGGATGTTTTATTTTATCACAACCTGGGAGGAAATAAATTTGGAGCTCACTAATATAATGGTAAGAATTTTAATATAGTGGCATATTAGTGGTATATAAGCAAAATGATAAAGCCAAAAGATCTGGATTTCAGTCTTGGCACTATCACTTACTGTTTGTTTCACCCTGGGGAAATTTCTTCCCTGTTCTGTGTCTCAGAGCAGCTAGATAACACAGTGGATAGAATACTGGACCCAGAGTCAGAAAATCTCATTTTCTTGAGTTCAAATCTGGCCTCTCACCCTGATTAGCTGTGTGGCACTAAGAAAGTCACTTAAGCTCAGTTTCTGCATCTATAATATGAGCCAGAGAAGGAAATAGCAAACCATTCCAGTATCATTGCCAAGAACGGTGTCATAAAGAATTCAGAAATAACTAGAAAAATGACTGAACAACCATGTGCTTTTGTTTACACATTTAAAGATCTAGAAGATATTAGGTTCAAAGTCACTTCCAGGTCCAAATTCCTATAAATCTAGGCTCTGTTAAATGTCCCTGATGAAGTGAATAGATCACCCAAGAAAAGGAAGGAACTAAGCATTTCTTTAATTCCTATAATGTGTCAGTAATAAATATGTTGGGTTCTTTAAAATGTTATCTCCTTTGATACTCCTAAGAATCTTGGGTAGGTACAATTACTTTAAATCTGAGGAAACTGAGACAGACAGAGGTTAAGTATCTTGGCCAGGGTCACACAGCTAGTAATTACCTTTGGTTGGATTTTAAGTCAGATCATTCTGACTCAAAGACATACAATCTATCCACTCTATCTCCTAGAGGCAAAAAGAGTTGGTTGCTGAAAGCCAGAGAAATATTGAGTGAAACAATCATTAGGAGTTAGCTTTTTGTAGATTGTAGCAACTTCTAGAAAGAAGCTGCAAAACTGAATCACCATTACAAATAGCAGATTCAATATTCAGGAAATATTATTGCTCAGAAATATCCTTAAAGTCAGTATGGTTAAGGAGAAAGGTACAGGGAAAAATTGTGAGATTGGTAGTTATTTGAAAATAGGGAGTGACTAACCTGGAGGAGGAAAAAGTTTGAAAACTGTGAATGGAGGTTCAAGACACTAAAAGAATGAATTTTTAACCTTTCCCTGTTGTTCCGGATGTAGGGTAGCCTTGTAAATCATAACACTAAGTCACATCACTAAAGTACATCAAATTTTACAAAGTATATCTTTCAAAATTACCTTGAGAACATATTTCTGCTCCTTTCTAGAGAACAGATTTAGGAATTGTAGCCAAAAACATATTTGACTTGACTTAACAACTAGGGAGGGGATATCTGTGCAAAAAACAGAATTTTTTTCCCAAAGCGAAACTTTCTACATCAGGACATAGTGGACTCCCATTTGCTGGAGTTCTTTAAGCAAATGGTAAACGTCCATGGGTCAGTCATGTTCTAGAGAGAATTTCTAGTCATTTTCTTGTTGGATTAAATGGTTTTGAAGATTTCTATGTTTCATTCTGTGAATTAAGTTATATATTATAAGCATAAGTATTGTAAATTTTGTGCAGTAAATATAACTGAGACAAAGCTATATCACAAAGCTATCAAATATTGGAGCAAGAATTCAAACTCTATGAGTTCAACAATATCTACCCAATACCTTTCTGTATACCCTATTGTAATGTAATGCCAAAAGAAGGCAACTTCCCAGGTTCAAAATACCAGCATAGGTGCTCTCTATTTTATTCAGTGACAAACCAAGAACAGAGAAGATCAAAACATGACATCATTCAAAATACAGCATTTACTAAGTGTGATTAAATAATCTCCAAGGACTACCCCACCCCAGGATCTTCCAATCATTCAATCAATTACAAAGTTCATGGTCTAAATACTTCTCCACCCCTAGGCTATACCTTAATTAAGTCCACCACAAAGCCCCTCTTCTCAAATGGAGATTAGTTTCCAAACATAAGTAAAATACATTCATTTGCTCAACCATAGAACACAAAAAGGTAAAAAGTTCCCCACCCCTAGATCACAATTGAATCTACCCCAGAGTTACATCAAGTTTAAACACAGCACTTAATACCCAAATGGAGGTCTTTTCTTCATCTTGACACGAGGCAAGTTCTCAGCAATCTTAGTTCCTGGGGAGACAAGGCTTAGCAAAGCCACAAGATACATTGCCAGTCCCTTCATGAATTTATCCTCTGTCTGTAGAACAGTCCTAGAACCCCTGAACACATTAGCAAAGCCCTCTCCCAGGATTTCTGTAAACATACAACAAGAAAATCCTTCTTCAGGGCTTCTGAACCAACAGAAAGGCTCCCAGACCCCTGCAACAACAGCACTGTCCCTCACCAGTGGACAGTATTCACTCTGTCTGCAGGACAGTCTCCAGACCCCTGCAACAACAGTACTGTCCCTCACCAGTGGACAGTATTCACTCTCAACAACAGTACTGTCCCTCACCAGTGGACAGTATTCACTCTCTGTCTGCAGGACAGTCGCAGGCCTTCTTAGCGAACAGCCAGGTTCCAGGACTTCTTCAACAAAAGGACAGTCTTTCACCAGTGGACAAATCTGGCAAAATAACATCAAAACAGACAGACAAAGTACCAGCAAAACAGCCATGTCTCCTCAGTCCTTGGCAGCTCAGGGGGCAGGTCTCAAAAGTCCAGGGCAATTCAAAGCGGCCACCAGCAATTCTCTTAGTCTCTCTCTGTCCACGAGGTGCTGCTACCAAAAAGATCTTCCGCCTCTCTCTTGACTCTCCAAATCTACATCACCAGCTCCTCCCACTTCAGGACTTTCTTTTCACTTCAACAAGCCCATCCCACAGGTGGGATTAACAAACTCTGGGTTTTAATACAATCAATTTGAAAACCAAGCCAATACAGGGGAATCTTTAATTGCCATTACTATCACACCTATAGATGTCAAAATGTGTGTATATACATACACATATATGCATATATATGTATGTATATGTGGATATTTTTGTTTATATATGTCTGTGTATGTCTTGTATATAATATTTTATATATGTATATATTAAAGAATTACAATTTTTTAAAATTCAAAAGAATATCAAAGGGTGTCCAGCCCGACATATAACCCCCTAAAAAACCCAAATACAAAATTACAGATAAGTGGCCATCTAACTTCCTCATAAATATCTCCAATAATATGGTACTTCTTACCTCTTGAAGTAGTTTATTCCATGTTTTTAGTTGTTAGCAAAATTTTCCTGACAGCTATTTTTAGTTTGTCTCTTTGCAATTTTCATTCATTGTTCACATTTCTGTCCTCAAGGGACAAGGAGAAGAAACCTAATCCCTCTTCCATCAGTCAAGTTCATACTTTAAAGATTGTTAGGTTCCCTTCCCACTGTCCCTTTTAATTTTCACAAAAGCATCTCATTGACTTTGCAACTTAAGGTTTTATTCATGAGCAAATGCATTCTCTAGCTTTCTTTTTCCAAGAATAATTACAGTGCCATTCATGGCAAATTGCATGTCATTTATATATTCTTTGAGTTCTTCTGAATAGGCAATTTTTTCCACCTTTAACTTATCATCCAACCAGCTTTTCACCAACTATTGAAGTTCGTAACTTTTGTTGCTGTTTCTGAGTCATTTCAGTCATGCCTAACTCTCTGTGACCCCATTTAGGATTTTCTTGGAAAAAAAAATGGAATAGTTTGCCATTTCCTTCTCTAGTTCATTTTACATGTGGGAAACTGAGACAAATGAGGTTAAGTGATCTGTCCAGTGTCAAACAGGCAGTAAGTGTCAGAGGTCACATTTGAACTCAGGGTCAATACCTTATATCCTGTGCCACCAGCTGTCTAATCTATAGTAACTGCTATTTCATAAATTATGGAAAGTATACAAGGACAGTATATATCTGGTCCTTGCCTCTCAATGCATGATAAACTAGTTAGGAAAACAGCAATAACACTAGAAAATAAAACAAAGCAGGATAAACAATATATTTTGGATACTACATAGGGATATTTTGATTTCAAGAGTTGAAAGTCAAAGATAATTAAAAAGTCTCAGAAACTTCATGAAAAATAATATTTTTACATGGGTTTTGAAGGATGCAAGCAATTTGTAAGACCAGAAATGAGAAATCACTTCAGGCTAAGGAACCAATAGCAGCTAAGTTGTCGAGATAGGTAACAATATATTTCTAGGATGTGGAAGAGATTGACTATACTAGAAAAGAAGAAGAATGCCAGAGGAAATAATGTTGGATAGTCAGAATGGTGCCATATTAGCTTTGAAAATAAGTGTTTGAAGAAGACTGGCATGGTAATAGTGTAGAGAATGAGTTGGACTAGGGAAAGCCTGGAGTGATATACAAGATTTAATTCTCATTCTCTCACTATCCTGGCTCTATAGATTCAATATTCCATATGCATGTGTGCTTATACATTGTGTCCCAAAAGTTTTAGTACAGTTTTATGCCATTAAAGCTTGTATCTCAGCATGGAGCTACAATGACAGATTAGAGACAACAGTCCACCTGAGCTCTCTCAATATTCTCCTTCACAAAACTTTAAAATAACACCTCAATGTAAATTTTGGAGTGACAAAGCCAAAAAAGGTGAAGGAGATTTAGTAAATATGTAGAATAAATCAGTGACACCATAGTCCACTCACAAAGACAGCAAAAATTGCCATGGAAGAAACAGCTGTGGGAGCTTTAGGCCCAGAGATAGTGACGGGGTTGCAAAACTGGTCACATAGAAATTACAAGGGACACTTTGATGGAATTTGATATATGTGGAGATGGTACGCAATTCAATTGGACAGTTTGTACACAGTTTAGGGCAAAGTTCCGGATTTCAGTTCAAGGGCAGAGAGGTGTGCTTGTATTTAGTCAGAAAGGAAAAAGGTCTTGGTCTGAGTTTCAGGGCCAAGAGGGACACTAGTGTTTGTGAATGCAGAGTAGTAAAGACCTTTCCTGAGTGAAAACCAGGACACAGACAAGGAGAGCAGTGACCACACCACTCCCTACATCAAACCACCTTAGAAGCACTGAAAACTTGTAGAACCCCTAAAACTAGCTCTGAAAATAGTAGTATAAACAATCCTAAAGATTAAAATGAGCATAACCCTTCTTTACCTTAAAGTTTTAAGTCAAGAAATAGACTGGAAAATGACATAAGCTCAGAAGAAGAAAATAACATGAAAATAGCTCAAACCAAAGCCCCAAAGAAAAACACTTATTCTCCACAAAGTTAATAAGAATTCCTGCATAAAAATTTTAAAAAGAGAGAGATAATTGCTGAAGAGGGGAAAATGGGAAAAGAAATGAGAAAGAAGCAAGAAAATTATGAAAAGAGAATTAACAGCTTGGTAAAAAGAGGAACAAAATATTACAGAAAACAGAATTGGACAAATAGCAAAAGAGACACAAAAATTCACAGAAGAAGAGAATTCCTTAAAGAGCAGAACTGGCCAAATGGGGAAAAAAAGGTATCAAAACTTACTGAAAAAAAATTCCTTAAATATTAAAAAGTTGAGTAAGTGGAAGTTAATGACTGTGAGACATTGAGAATGAAACACAATAAAAAGAAGAAAAAAATAGAAGAAATTTGAAAATATATCATCAGAAATAAACAACTGAACCAGAAAATAGATGAAGGAGAAAAAATGTAAGAATATGGGCTTACTTTAAAGCCATTATTAAAGAAGAGCCTAGTCTTCATATTTTAAGAAATTAATAGGGAAAATGTCACAATATCTTAGATCTATAGGATAAAATAGAAATTGAAAGAATCTACTGATCAACTGAAAGAAATTACAAAAGGAAAATTTCCAGGAATATTATAGACAAATTTCAGAGCTCCCAGGTCAAGGAGAAAATATTGCATGCAGGCAGAAAGAAACAATCCAAATATTATGTAGCCACAGTCAGCATGACACAATATTTAATGCCTTCCATATTGAAGTAGGAGGTTTAGAACATGATATCCAAAAAAAAGTTAGGACTACAGTCAATAATATCCTACCTTTTATCCCCCCCCTAAAATGTATAAAATTTCTGGAGAATAATGAAGTTAATGAAATAGAAGATGTTCAAAAAGTCGTTTCATTCCCACCAGAGCCAAATAGGAAATTTGATATTAAAAAGATTCAAGATTAGCATAAAAAGTAAATATGAAAGAGAAATCATAAATACTTCAAAAAGATTTAACTGCATGCATTACTATAAGGGAAGATAGTCTATTTAACTCCCAAGAATCTTCTCATTATTAGGTCAGTTAAGAGGAGTTTACATAGATAATGGGCACATGTGTGATTCAATTATTTTGGAATAGTGGTAACAAAACAAAGCAAAATAAAGTGGCAAGGAAGAAGAATGCACCAAGAAAAGGGGGAAGAGACAGATAGAATAGAGAAATCTCATTAAAAGAGGCACAAAACAAGAGTTTTTACAATGAAGGGAGTGTGGTGGAGGGCAATTTTTAACCTAACACTCATTGGAATTGCTTCAAAGATGGAAATACACATACACATATACATACAAACTATTATGTATAGAAAGTAATCTTACCTAATTGAAAAATAGGAAGGAAAAGTGATGAGAATGTGTGTGTGTGTGTGGGGGGGGTGATGATAAAAGGATGCAGGATTAATAGAGGAAGTGGTTAGAAACAAAATAAACTTGAGGACCAGGATAAAAAAGGGAGAAGAATGAACAGAAGAAAATGAAACTCAGGGAAATACAAAGTAATCATAAATGTAAATGGGATGAATCACACATGAAACATAAGTGGATAGCAGAATGGACTAGAAACCACAATCCAACAGTATGTTGTTGCCAAGAGACATGGTTGAAACAGATACAGACAGAGTAAAATAATAGGCTGGAATAGAATCTTATATGTACGAGTTAAAGTATGAAAGGTACGGGGTAGTAGCAATCATGGTTTCAGGCAAAGCAAAGGCAAAATGAATCTATCTAAGAAAGATTATCAAATAAAATGCATTTTGCTAGAAGGTATCACACACAATGAAGTAATAGCAAACATTTTAAGAGCAAGTTTCTCTGATAAAGTCCTAATTTTTCAAATATATAGAAAATTGAGTCAAATTTATTAAAAAGGAGCCATTTCTTAACTGAAATGCTCAAAAGATATGAATAGGCAGTTTTCAGAAGAAAAATTTTTTAAAAAGTTGCATATAGTCATATATAAAATTCTCTAAATCTCTCTTGATCAGAAACATTCAAATTAAAACATCTTAGAATTATCATTTCACATTTTTCAGAAATGACAAAGGCTGGAGGATATGAACAGAAATAGGTACAATAGTAGTAGAGCAATGAGTTGCGAATCCAACCATTCATGAGAACAATTTGAAGCTATGAACAAAAGGGTTATGAAACTGTCCATACCCTTTGAACTAGCAATGCTACTGCTAGATATGTATCCCACAGAGATAAAAGAAAATGGAATATGACCTATAGGTTCAAAAATATTTGTATCTTTTTGTGTTTTCCAAGAATTGGAAATTGAAGGGATGTCCATCAATTGGAAAATGGATGCAAAAATCATGGCATATGATTATGATGAAGTACAATTGTGCTATCCAAATGATGAGGGGATTGTTTCAGGAAAAGGAAAGGCAAAGCCTATATGACCTAATACAAAGTAAGGTGATAATTGGGAGATTATTGTGCACAGTAACAGTGATGTGCTAATAAGGAACTATGAAAGACTTGGTTACTCCAATCAATACAAAATTATTCAATTAAATTCCAAAGGCTCATGATAAAAAAGATATTTTCTCACTTTCTTTTTTTTGCAATAAGACTAATATGAAACTATGTTTTCATGGTTTCACATGAACGTTGAAATCATATTGCTTGTCTTCTCTGGCTGTGAAGGGAGGCTGTGAAAGGGAGGGAGGAAATTTGGAACTCAATATTTCAAAAGCAAAGTATGTAAAAATAAGTAAATACATTTTAAATGTTTTATCTATCATTTTTATCTCTCTCTATATAGAGGTAGGCATACACATAGATGTATATATACATATATACACACAGATACATGTGTGCACACATAAATACTATATATATATATATATATATATATATATATATAATTACACTTAGGCATACCCATGTGTGTATAGTGTTATGACATATATGTGTTTATGCACACTCTAGAAATACTATATTCCTGGTACTCCATATTGTGAACACATTTCTAAGAGTGATATGGGGATAATTTGTTTAAAAGCCATTAAATTCAAGAATCCATTATTTTTTTTTAGAATAGGTACAGTCCCTTTAAGTCAACTATCATTTTGTGCCAACATTCACATTGTGCCAGAAGAGTTGGTATTTATGGACTATTTTACAAATAACTCTAGTTGCTATAGATCAAAAAAGTTTTATTGGTAAACGTTTTTGATCAGTAAAGAACCCAACCTCCTCATTTTGTAAATGAGGAAACTGATCTAGTTAGAGTGAATGATTTTTCTGTGGGTTTACCAGTAGGAATCATGCCTAGAAAAGCACACACACACACACACACACACACACACACACACAAGCAAACAACAACTAAAAATGATCCCCTGGTTTATAGGCCTCTGTTGATCTCCCCATACTAGTCAATAAGATTTTTCAGCACTCTCTATGTGCCAGGCACTGTGCTGAGGACTGGGGATGCAAAGAAAGACAAAAATAGAGTCACAGTCTATTGAGAGAGAAAATAAGAACTATTACAAACAAGATATGTACTCCATCGTTAGGGTTCATCTTCAAGGAAAGGTACTGATATCACTGAGGAGTGTGAAGGGCTTCTAAGAAAATATGAGTGTGTGAGATTAAAGCTGACTCTTCAGAAGGCAGACATGCCATCTTCATGGACTTTTATTGATGCTATTTTATTTTCATAACATCCATCTATTCTCACTCACCGTTACTAGCAAAGTCTTTGAGAACGTTGGAAGACTTCAGTGCCATGACAAGGTGTGCATGCCGTTCCCAACATCCAAATATTTCTCTCTTCCACCATCTTCCCCCTGTACCTGATAAAAATAAACAAATACTTAAATAACTGTGCTTTCTGAACCACTACTTAACATAGGAGATTTTTCAGTGACATACATATAGCTACATTTATTTTCTATATCATATTCTTGCTTGCATATTGTCTCTTCCATGTCTTAACTCAAAGATAAGCCCTGCTCTTTAACACTAAGTAATTAGTTGATATTTGTAATGGTGATGTTGACAATCATTAAGTATAAGGCATTATAATTCTTTTCTCCAAATAGCATATGTTACAGAGATTGAAGTTACCTTGGGAAAACAGCCCTGCTCTGTTGTTTATTGTCCAAATATGTAGCTATTATTCTAGTTTAGGATCATTTGGCTTCTGTGAAGTGTTGTCACTGGTGACCTTTCCATTATTAATTGTGCAAGGTTAAGTTTAATGTTTTTTTTTTCTTCTTCCCTTTGCCCAAAAGGAAATTGGGTGATGAGAATAAAATTTTATCATTAAGTATTATCATTTGTGGTGTGTATAACTGAGGTTATATGTCAAATGTTTCAGTCTCTTCTTTATAGTGATTAATTTATGTTAATTAAACTTTTATCCACCCATTCATTGATTCATTCAATGCATTTTTCAGCATTAATAATATAACAAAGAATGTGGTGAACACTAGAGATATAGAGATGAAAAGGAAACAGTCCTTTCCCTCAAGTGACTTGCAGACTTTGGAGGATAAACACATATGTGCACACACATGCATGCACACACAAATACATATTTATACACATATACATGGGAATACATGGATGTCTATAATAATGTTATACTTGTTATAACCAGTGCTGTTAGTTTTTGTTTCTTCTGTTTTCACTTTGTAAATAACATGGTTCCATTATTGCAGTTGGGCCATATAACACATTATCTGTTTATGGATACAGAGTCCTTTTTTTTTTAACAACTTAGGTTGTTTAGGTTCAACATCTAAGTAACTGGATGATTTAATCAACATGGTCAGAAAAAATGTTGATTGCAGTGTGATGAATTCGGCTAAATCTGCCAAATTAATCTAAAATGACAATTTTGTAAGTATGTATGTATTCATACACACACACACACACATATCTCCTATATATAGTTGAGTAGAACCTCTGTTGAATTTGCTCCCATGTGAAGTGAAACTAAATAATTTTTTTCATAGCATTATTTTACTAAAGGATAACTCCAGAACATTTACAATAGATTAATTATTTGATCACCATCTGATTCCCAATTTAATTTTTTTTTACATTATTGGCATGGGATTATACAATTGGTTCTGAACTAGACCTCATGGTAGTTTATTGATCCTTCTAGTAGTTCAGAATGACTAAAAATGACCCTGCCCTACTGAAGAGAATGGGAAAGTATTTCCTTTTAAAAGGATCATTGGATACTATTGGTAGCACTGTTAACCACATTGTTAACTATTATTCAGTCTCTTCAAAATTAATAGCCACACTTCTTACTTATACAGTATTAGCCTATCTGTTGACCTCTATTTTGTCCCCAAACCTTTGCCATGTATTATGAGTCCCAAGGAAAGAAACAAAGGGAGAGGAATTAAATCAAAATGGTGTCCAATAGTCTTACCAACTGTGACCTCCTCACACATTTACAAACATATGAAGAAACAATTAGACTCATGAGAATGGAGGGAAATTAACTATATCCACCATTTTGTTTCCATACTTGTTCAGTAATAAATAGAATGTGAGCTTCTCAAGAGCAGAAAATGTCTCTGCACCTTTTGTATTGGCATGATTATTGTCTCAGAAAGTGAATATTTTAGCTTATATATTATAGTAAATGAATGTCTATAAGAAAGTAATACATGCTTAAAGACTGATTTTGTATTTTGGTTCATTTTTAAGTCATATCTGACTGCTCATGACCCCACTTGGAGTGTTCATGGCAAAGATTCTGGATTGGTTTGCCATTTCCTTCTCCAGCTCATTTTAGTGAGGAGGAAATTCAGGCAAATAGAATGAAATGACATGCTTAGAATTACATAACTAGTGTGTATCTGAGACCATTCTTGAACTCAGGAAAATGAGTTTTCTTAACTCTAGGCCAGTCCTCTTTCCCCTGTTCCACCCAGCAACCCCAGGATTTATTTTAAAAATTCAATTTAATTTATTTCCACACTCATTAATTGTCTGCTATATGCAAGGAACTAAAATGCAATTCATATTTAGGAACCCCTTTGGCCTAAAACAATGCATTAATTTCTTTTATTAAGACTAGCTACATTTCTTTTTTATAAAGATAAAAAATATTTTTGTTGTACAAGATTTTCAGTTTCACGTCCTAATAATACAAGTGGGATTAGAAGGTAACAACCCGAGTGGTGAACTAATTTGAAATCATGATGCAGGAAGGCTAGTAAACAAAACAGATATATAAAATTTGGAAAAGACAGTCATTAAGGGGGAATCACCATGATGGTTTCATGTTTGTGAAGGATGTCATATTCTAAGGGGCTGGACTTAAATTTATTTAATCCCAAAATACAAATTAGTTTTAAGGTTTGGAAGTATCAGGGTAGAAGATTTTGAATCCTAAAAGGAAGATTTTTCTCACAATTAAAATAGCCTTAAAATGGATTAGTTTTCAAATAAAGAAATTGAGTTCCCTGTCTTTGAAGGTATTCAAGCTATATTATCATTAGCAGGTAAAGATGTAGAAGGAAATTCGAGCTTAAGAGAGTGATTTAATAAAATTGACCTCTAAAATATTATATGATTCTAAGATCCATTAAAAGTTATAACTTGGGGCAGTGAGTGGCTCAGTGAATAGAGCACTGGCCCTGGAGGCAGGAGGACCTGACTTCAAATCCAGCCTCAGACACTTAACACAAAAAAACTAGCCATGTGACCTTGGGCAAGTCACCCTCCCCCTCCAAAAAAAGAAAGTTATTACTCAATTCCTCCCACTCCCCTCTCTCATTCATGGTACAATATTTGGCATTGTCATCATATTTCTGATTTAGGCACTTATTTTTGTCCCAAACCTAGACTAATAAGACCAACTTTATAAATATCTAGAGCATTTTTCTATAGTAATATTAGACAATGGAAAAGACCACATGAGAAAATGGAAAACTTGAAATGATTATCAAACTAAACTCTTGTACTTTCCATAAGACTAGGTATTAACAATCAAACTTCTTGCTGTCACTAGATAATGGTCATTTCCATTGATCTCTCTAGGGTAACTGCTCCTGAATGGGTGAGCTCTATATAACAGCAGTAGAGGGGGTGAATATTGTTCTGCTCGTGACTAGGTTCCTTATGCACAAAGGGAAGGAATACTTCATTTGCCAGTAGGAGGGGATCTTAATTAGGGGTACAGCTGTGCTACTCATGGGGCAGAACAGCCTGACTTTTGACTTCCTTTCACATAGTTCTCTACCACAGAGATGAAACTTTTCTGTCTCTAGTGTTTGAGACCATGCTGGCTTGACTCATTAACTGATTCCAGCTGTTCTGCCATAGCAACAGACAATTTCACATCTGCAGGGCCATTTGGATCTCAGATGTGAGCAGCAAGAATCACTGCTTGAGTATACTTTGCAATTCCAGGTTGTATCTTGAATTTGAATCAGTGTAACAAGAAAAGTTTTTATTTCCTTATATGTGAGCTGTTTGGTACCATCCAACAAAGTGTCCCAACATGGTTTGCAACTAAGCTTCACTATCATGATCCAATATTGAAATCAGGAGAAATCATAAATAAATAAGCAACAATGAAGTAGAATTATGATCCAAAGTTTTAGAACCATTGAGTGCAAAAGTTAATCTCTTTTTATTTTCCTTCATAAAACAATAAGAACAATTATATAAGAACATTTCCTTCATAAAAACAATAAAAACATTACATTTGTTTGTGTATGTGAACAGAATCTAAATCTCCTGCCTTTTTTCTTTCTATAAATTACTTTGCTATTCTGTCCTAATTAAGTACTTTCCTATTTTGATTTGTGATTTTTGCATGATCTATAAAGAGAGCATGTACTGGGGTTTGGAATGGGTATGCGATTGGGAAAGGGTCTAGTTTGAGACATGCAAACTCACACCTACTTGAAGAATAAAATATATCTGATGTTTCAAAAATGAGTTGGGGGTAGAATCAAGAGAGCAGAGAAAAGACTCACTTGAGTGCTCCCAAATCCCCCTCCAAATATCTCTAAATAACACATCAAAATGAATTAATGAGCAGCAGAACCACACAAAAATGGGGAAAAATAATTTTCCAGTCCAACACAACTTCGAATTTTGGCAGGAATGATCTGTTGCAGCTGGGTGAGAGTGAAGCACATTCTAGGACAGGCTGAGTCAGCACAGGTCACACTGCAGCAAATCAGCAGCAGACTTCCGAGGCAACTGAATCAGCTATGCTAGCTTACAGCTCTCATATGGAAAAGGGAAGGGAAAACAATTCAGAAGGATATTACAGGTTCCTTTGCTGGAAGCAGCTATAGGCCCTATTGAATTGCCCTTCTGTACACCAGGGTCACCGTCCTGGGTGAGTCACTGTCCTAGGCTGTGGTTAAGCACTAATAAATCAGAGCTTGTAGGTGGGGAGTTACTAGTTGGAGATACTAGTCATAGTGATCAGGTGGAAAAAATGCTTGTTATCAATCACAGACAAGAGCACAAACCAGGAACATAGGGACTAAAGCTCTCTGTACATCATACCCCCTTGGATGAACTGAAAACTTATGGATACACAGGACTAACTCTGAGAGCAGCAACAACAAAAACCTGAAGCTTGGGAGAGTGACCCTGCCACCCTGGGAGCAGAGCTTGATGTTAACATAGAGTTAAAATCAGGAAATGGTATAGTTCAATGAGCAAATAACAGCAAAAGATCCTGATTATTGCAAGTTACTGTGGTGACAGTGCAGATCAAAACAGAAACTCAGAAGAAGACAAAAATAAGTCAAAACTGTTATATCCAAAGCCAATATATATAAATTATTCTCAGGTCCCAAAAGAACTCCTAAAAGGCCTCAATAATGAGTTTAAAAATTAAAAAAGAGAGAGGTGGAGGAAAAATTCGGAAAAGAAATGAGAGTGATAAAAGAAAATCATAAAAAAGAGTCAATTTGATAAAAGTTAACAAAAAGTACTGATGAAATGGTACCTTAAAAAAACAAAACAGGAAAAATGATATATGAACCAGACCAGAACTGGTCTCTAACCTATTCGTGGCCAGAGCCAAAGAAAGCGGTCCAGAGACAGGAGAGTCGAGAATCAAATAGAATTTTAATTTCAAAGTGAGGAAAATATTTGCAAGCTGAAGTCCACCTTCCTGAGAAAGAATGGTTCTGGTTTATGACAGAGTAGGGCTTTTATATGTGAAAACCATGACAAGTCAGGATCCAACACTGTCTTGAGTAAACAATTCCTCTAGCTGGTATTTCTTGGGACCATATAGACATTATTGGGTACTGTAGAGACAGACTCTAAGTTATTAGAATTGTTGAGCATTGTGATTGTCTCAAGTCATTAGTATCAATGACCCTTATGTTTATTCAGTATGGTATAGAACATGAATTAGTGTAATATGAACAGGAATTAGCATCTGGTTCAGTTCACTTATTGGTTACATAAGCACAGGAATTTTTAACGTGTCAGTAGAGGTGATTGATAACTTTCTTTGGAAGCACATTGGCCACTTCAGGCTCCAGGTCTCTGAGAAATTATCAATTATCACGAATATTATAAATACCTCAGAGAACACCTAGTGCTAGTCAAAGCAATGCATTTTGCCAGAAGGTGAGATCATCTAGAATATGAGTACAAAGGATTATTGTTATGCCAAACTAGGGGCATGGCCTGCTTTCCTGACCTTAGCTCAGGAAAACAGCTTAAATATCTTAGGCAAAATAGGCACAAAAATCCACTGAAGAGAATATTTTTAAAAGTAGGATAGGACAAAAGTAAAAGTAGGTAAAAAAAAATCATGGAAGAAAATAATTCCTTAAAGATTACAATTGGGCAAGGCGAAGCTGATAAATGCATGAAACATCAAGAAACTATTAAACACTAAAGAATGAAAAAAACCAGAATATGTGGACTATGCCTTTGGAAAAATAACTGACATAGAAAAGAGATTAAGAAGAGAACATTTTAAAATTATTGCACTATCTAAAAGTGATGATCAAAAATAGAACCTGGACACCATCTTTCAAGATATTGTCAAGGAAAACTGTACTACATTTTAGAACTAGAAGATAAAATAAGTAAAAAAACTGTTTAAAAAATGGCTAAAATAGGTTGAAATAGGTAAACAAAACAAAACAAAAAACCAACCCATCAATCACCTCCTGAAAGAAACCCCCAAATGAAAACTCACAGTGATATTGTGGCCAAATCTCAGACCTCACAGGTCAGGGAGAAAATCCTGCTAGCAGTCAGAAACAATTCACATATCAAGGAGCCACAAACAGGATCACATATGATTTAGCAGATTTTACATTAAAGGGATATGTATTTGGAGTATGATACAACCCAGAATCACCTACCCAGCAAAACTGAGTGTAATCTTTTAGGGGAAAAACTGAAATTCAATGAAATAGAAGAGGTTCAAGCTTTCCTGATGAAAAGACTGGAGCTAAATAGAAAATTTTATTTGCAAATACAAGATTCAAGAGAAGCATGAAAAAAGTAAACAGGAATCCACAAGCAATTCACTGTTTAAACTGCTTGCTTTTCTTTAAGGGAAGATGATATTTATAACTCCTAAGAATATTATCATTATTTAGGCAGTTAGAAAAATAATGCATAGACAGAAAGCATGGGTGTGAATTGACTGTTGTGGAAGTTATCTGCAAAAGATAAATTTATGGGGTGAGAAAGAGAAATGCATGGGATGAAGGGAAAAGAGAGAGGTAGAATGGGGGTAAATTATCACACATATATATAAAAGAGGTACATGAAATTTTTATAGTGGAGAGGGAGTTAAAGGGGAAGGGAATTATGAACACTAGAACATAATTACTAAAATGCAATAAAGTATAATTAGAGAGGTTGTTCTATGGTTGGAAAAAGCACTGGACTTGATGTCAATTTAGATGTGATTTCTAGCTGCAGCATTCTCAATATGTGGCTTTTGGTAAGTCATTTAAACTATATTAGGTGAGCTCAGTTTCCTCATATTTAAAATGAGGGGATCATATTAGCTTCCCTCTTATGTTTCTCTAATTCTAAATATAGTATATCCCTAAATGTTTAGTGAAGTTTTTATTTTAAGTAACTTGAATCTCCATTAAAATTTTGGATATACAGTATATATTCCCTTGCTTATTTAATATATGATGATTCATCCAACTCTGAAGGCTGCAATCTTATGTGTCTCTGTAGTATAGTTTTATCCCCTTGGATAATATATATATATATATATATATATATATATATATATATATATAGTGAGTAGAGAAAGGAAGGCTGAGTAAGGGGGGGGGGAATCTCACTAAAATTCATATTTTCTAAGAGATAGAGCACACATCACATTTTTATCAACTTGTGGTAAGCTCCTTGAAGGTAGATACTGCATCTAATACTACTTCATATCTCATAGCATATATCCCAGTGCTTTGAATACTCTTGGATCTCAATTGTTAGGGGGTGATTGATTCATACTGCACCTTTCTATTTATTAAGATAAAATCAGTTAAAAAACAAAGGTCCTTTAATTCCAACAAATCTGATAACAAAGTAATTTTCCATTAATAAAGTCACTCTTCCCAAGAAAGGTCATAGATAAATTCCACAAAATAAATGTTTACTGATAAACTTATTGATTTCCGTGGTTCCTTGACTGAATGCTGTCTAGTCTAGTCTAATGAGTTTCCCTAGAAACATGAACATCATACTAAAAAAGATTAACTGTCAGGCAATGATCTAGAGTATTTAAGACTCTAAGGACAAAGAAACATTCATTTATTGGGTAGAGAAGATGACTTTCCCTTTTATTTCCCCAGTTCCCTTGAACTGTTTATTTTTAGCATCTCTATTCATACTATATTTTCAGGAGCTTGCTGGCTATCAGGTAAACTAAATATTTTCAATTATGGCTTAGGCATTGGTATTTCAAGGGCCCTAGAACCAATACAGCTCCCCAAACATACTTTAGTGATCTAATAGATCTGGCATTTCATTGGTATGCTCTCCTTTAAATTGTGGGAATTGCAGTCCAATCAATTCTCTTACAGTATTGCCATTCCTATCCACGTTCTTAAATTAATCCTTAACAAGAATTTTGTCCAAAATTCTTTTCATAGAGATGATGGAGTTTATATTAGTAGAGCAGCCCAGTTTCTAAATATGTACTCAAGAAAAAGTAAAATGGAAAATTTCTAGATCAAGTAAAGAAGGAGAATTAATGATGCTACAGTAAATATTTTGTCCCAACTAGATGAGCAAAAAACAAGATATCCAAAAGCCCAAAGGCAAATAAGAAGGGGGTCTATTCAATGGAGCTGAGGCAAGGTACTTTGGATTATCTTCCAGTAACCATAGTATCAAAGTTCCAACTTGGAAGTTAAGAGTGGGAAAGCAGTCCTAGACAGAGGCCTGGAATATTAGGGAAGAGATAACATAGTGGTTAAGAAAACATTGAACTTTGGGCCCTGACTGTACACACAGTAGGTAAGGGATCCAGCAAAGATCCAGCCTACAGGTGATTAGTTGAAAGCTATCCAGGGTCTCTGAAAGTCTATAGTGACCTGATAAGAATTGAACCTCTCTTGATATTTGTAAAGAGCTAAAAATGCTTCATTTGAAGAAAACAAGCAAAACTGAAACTTGCAAACATTTTGTGAACAGAAGCAGAAAAGAAAAGAAACAGCAGGATCCCATGCAATACATACTGCAAAAAAAAGTGCCCACTACCCCATCAAAGTAAAAAGGTCCAAAGAGAGACTTCAATTAAAGTTACAAATAAAGAAGTAAAACCAGGAGTGTGAATAAACAGAAAACAGTAATAATAAAATCATTAGGAATCTGCTGATATATGAAATACAAGACCTGAGGAAGACAATATGTCCACACCCAGGATAGGAAGAGCCTCAGATTAGGAGGTCCTCAAAACTATTGGAATTCCTAGAAAAGCAGAAAAAAGACATAATATCATTTTTACAAATGAAATGAGAATATGAGAGGAAATAATTGGAAACAGAATAAAGAGCTTCATATAGCTTGTATAATATCTTACCCAAAGGTATGGCTGATAAAGGGACTTTAAAAAGGAAAAAAAAACATACAACTTAAAGCTGGTTTTTTTCTGTCATGGTGATCTTAGCTGAAGAAATAAAAGAGTGCAAAAATGAAGAAATGGAGAAGAAGGAATTGAAAGTTATTTAAAAAATATAACCTAGGGACTCAAGGTAAAATCAAAGTACTTAAATTGAGAGAGATTTTTCTAAAACCATTAAAAGGCCAGAAATTTAACTGTAGACAGATATAAAGACCATTTAAGGTGAGAGCCCAATCTTTTAATAAATTAAGACTGGAGGTTTAGAGTAACTGTGATTGAACTCATGAGTTTCCATCTACAATAATCTCCTTAAAGTAACTGAATAAGGAACCATATGGATAACAGTGATAGTTCTATTGCCCCTAGACTTAAAGCAATCTTAAGTTTTGTGCACCTGAGGTGGAAATATCACCATCTTGTGAATTCTGGTTATTACACAGTCATGAAAAATAGTCATACTATCATCTCCAAATTGTATGGAACAAAAAGTCTATCAATAAGTATTTATTAACCTCTTATTGTGTATCAAAAACAGTGCTGAATGCCAGGAACACAAAGAAGGGGATAAGCATTCCCTATTTTTATGAAGTGCCAATTCTAATGGTGAGAAAACATATGAATGATTAGGTATGTTTTATAGAGAACAGGTGAAAGCTAAAATCAAAGGGAAAAATACTGGCAGCTAGCCAGTCATAGGAAAATTATGAAAATATAAAGATTGAATGAAAGAAATCAAAACCACAAAAAGGAACAAGAACAAGGTGAGGTATATACCAAACTTGTCCTCCAGTATGTTACTGGATTTGTCACAAAAATGCTTTCACTAAGTGTCCAAATAGTATACTCACTTCCAAATAATTTTTTTCTATTTCCAAAAGACATTATTTTATCTACTTATGAAATTGTCTATGGAGTACTAAATATAAATGAATTATAGCAAGGTAATAAATAGTTCTTTTATCACATGTATGTAAACTCTAAAAAATGGGAGCTCAATATTAATGATGATGATGTAGAATTCATATTAGATTATTATTATTACTATTTCTGTTAGTGTTGATGATATTGATGCTGATGATGATGACAATAATAAGTATAATTTTTTAAGCTCTTTAAGCTCTGAAAAGTGCTTTATACATGCTAAAAAGATTTTGATTTATTTGTTGGTTGATATAGAAATTGTAGTTATTACTATGAATGAATGAAAGGAAGAATGAATAAATGAATTAATGAATAGTATCTCTGTATAATGATAGGTGAACCAGTAAATCTGAGTTATATCTTACTAATATGCAAAATTAAGACTATCAAAGCTCCTTATAAAAATATGTTGAGTGGGAAAGTACTTTAGCAACAATCTACTACAATCTCTTAATTTTAGAGATGAAGCAATGAGGCTCAAGATGGTTATATGACTTATGAAAGATCATTAATTATTCAATTCCAGTTCCTGATTCCAGAGTCAGTGTTCTTATCATTATATAAAATGGCCTTCATATGTAACATAAATGACTGGAAAAGGGTTAACAATGTGTCATAGCTACCCCGTCAGTGTTTTGTGAGACAGTAAAGAAACATGTTTATTAAAAATTCAAAAGTTTATAGCAGTGCCTTCAATTATTTTTACTAGCCATGGACAAACTACCTGAGTACTCTAACCCACAGTTTCATCATCTATAAAATATAGGAAATCCTATGTGTTATGCCAAGAAGATTTGCTGGGAAAATTTTTAATATTTCATATTCTCATTACACTAAAAATATGAAGTATTAATGATGAAAATACCTGACACCTAATTTGCCTGGAAATGTGGATGTCAACTTTCTCTCTGAAAAAGAAGAAATGGGTTTAATCTCAAAGTCACAGACAGAATTACAAAGATTCCTTTCTTCACCCAACACATAACAAGTATGCCATATCAGTCTAATAAATGCTTCCTCCATTTCATTAAGCTGGTGAATGTACTTTTCCTTGGAGTGGAACACATACTTTCCAACTCTTCTGTTTGCTTTAGGAAAGCTGATAATGGAAAGTAAAGAATAGCCTAGAGCCCCTGCTTTTCCCTTTTTGTTCCCGCTGAACAAGACATTAAGAAGCACTAGAGACCATTTTAAAGAAGGCCAAACCAGCTGTGCCTTTTTATCCCTGCTAAAAAAGAAACACAAAACAAAAACCTCCCAGCTTTCACAGGTGGCAAGAATGAAGAGAATGCATGTGGTATTCACACAGATGTAAATAGGATTTGAATCAGTGAAAGGAGCCACCTTCCTCACTCACACATGAGGACCACTTTGTTTAAAAATAATGCAAGAATGGCAACAGCTAAGATTGTAAGAACCTACGATTTCCCTTCCTCTCCTCATCCTAGGAGGTAGAAATAAAAAAAAAAAATAAAAAGGTAAAACAAAACATAGACTACCTAGAACACCTACATTAATGACTGATGCACCTAGAAGTGCAGTACACAATGAATCATGTATGCATTAGAAAAGCCTTTTGAAGATTTTTTTCAGGTTAGGGAATCATATTATAGACAGAATGTCTTGCAAGGCAAAAAAAAACTAAAAGCCAAAAACCAAAACAAACATGAACCAAAAATTCTATAGACATTTACCAATACTACTAATTCCTTGCATTAGATTTAATTAAAATGTTAGACTTCCACCCATGCAAGAGCAAATGACTAAAAGAGAGGATACTTACTCAAAAAGAAGTACCTTTTTATTGACACGGTTCATTTCAAAGTCCCATACATTTGCCCATAGGAAAATGAAAGTGTTAATAAACCAAGATAACTTAGCAGTATCTTCTCCTGGGGGAATAGTGCATCTGTAGTGATTGATAAAAGATCATGTCAATTAAGTTGTAATAAAGAAATCTTTACATCATGAGTACTGTATTTGTTCCTGAAAAAAAAAAAAAGAATTAAAGTAGAATGCATATTTAGATTATAACCATATGCATCATCAAGCCCTTAAGAGAGAATGGTTGACTGATTATGGTTTTTGGTTTATTACATGCTTTATAGTATTCAATAGGTAACAAATACTCTAACAACTCTGAATCCGAGCACTGGAAGTTAAATCTTATATGTAAACATATACTCTTTCACTTAGACTTGATTTTATTTTTTAATGAACTGAAAGGGGTGGCTAGGTGGTGCAGTAAATAAAGCACATGCCCTGGAGTCAGGAGGACCTGAGTTAAAATCCAGTCTCAGACATTTAACACTTACTAGCCTTGTGACCTTGGGCAAGTCACCTAACCCCAATTTCCCCTCCAAAAAAAAATTACCTAAGTTGGGGCGGCCAGGTGGCACAGCGAATAAGAGCACCAGCCCTGGCATCGGGAGACCCAGGATTGGTTCCAGCCTCAGATACTTGGCACCCACACAAAATAACTGTCCGTGTAACCTTGTGCAAGTTACTTAACCCCAGTTGCTTTAAAAAATAAAAAAAATTATCTTATAAAATGAAATTTAACAGGGATATATGTAAATTTATAATTGGTTTCATAAAATCAGCTTTAATAGTATAAGACATGTGAAGATTGACAGGTCATGTTTAAAAAAAACCTAAAAGTTTAATGAGGCTCAACTTGATTCAACATTATGATATGGAGCCAAAATGAAGGGATTAAAGATTTATTCCATGTTACTGTCTGCCAGGCACTGTGAAAATTGTCAGGGTTATAAACACAAGCAAAAAGAAAAGAAACACTGTCTCCATACTCAAGGAGCTTACATTCTAATCCAGAAGACAATCCAGCTAAAATGTGGGGAGGAAGTTAGAAGCAAGGATGAGAGGGGGGAAAGGACAACCTTTACCTCTCCACAAAATGCAGCCTGCAAGAAGAAGTAATGAATGGGAGATGGGAGAAAACCTTACAGAATAGTCAGTGAGTATATCTCAGGGTTGGTAGCCTGTTAACTGGAAGTGGAGGACCCAGGCAATGAGAAATTTCATGATTTCATGATCTCCAGAAATGGAGATGGGCATGGTTTTGAAGTGATGACAGAAAGTCATCAATAAGGTTGGAATATATTAGGGTTCTGAGGATATGCTGGTAGCATCTTCCTCTTAATATAATTTAATAACTACATCCTTGTCTACTCCCCTAGTATTAATCAATTTATATTTAATGTTCTTGCCTTTCTTGACTACTATGTTTGAACATAAAATTTCTATGTATCTCAGTGTATTTCTTTAGGAATACTTAGAAGTTTTATATTTATTAAAGGCCATTTTCCCCTCTTTAGGTGGGAATACTTAGTGATTAAGATATTTGTGATTGTTATTCTATGTACTTTTTTTTCATTTTGGAATAATATATTCCAAACTCCCTGTTTCATTACAGTGTTTGCGAGCAAATCTTCCGTCAGTGATTGTGAATGTAGTTCCTAACTACCTGACTTCTTTCTTTTTGTCACCTTGCACTATTTTTTCCCCCTTTGACCTGGAATTCTGATTTTTTGGCTTTAATATTCCTGAGAGTTTTCATTTGGAGACTTCATTCAGGAGATGACTGGTGAATTCTTCATATTTTCATTTTATTCTCTGGTCCTATGAGATCTAGGAAAGTTTTCCCCCATTATTTTCTAAAAATATGTTTAATATTTTTTTTCTTTTTCTAGACATGACTTTAAGATTGATTCTTCAATATCTTTCCTTAATCATTTCTTCAAAATCATTTATTTTAATGTTATATAAATTGCATTCTTTTCTACTTGTTTCAGTCTTTTAAAATTTTAAAATATTGCTTGCTTCATGTACTAATTAATTTTTGTTTGGTGTAAAAATTTTTAATATGCATGCTGATTGGGTAAATTTTTACATCTCATGTGCCAATGTCTTAATTTTCTTTCCAAGTCTTTCCTCCATGGATTTTATTCTTTTCCCATTCTTTCCTTTAACAAACATGTCTAGTATAAAATTATTTTTTAAACTCTTCTTTCATTTCTTCCCATTATTCTGTTTGATATTGTGTCAACACCATGTTTTTCTGCAAATATTTACTTACAGAGATTTTAGAGATATTCTCTATCTTTGAGTTTTGTATGACCCTTTCTCCAAAGTACCTTTTAATGGTGTATTTTGTGGGCTTTTTTGTTTTGTTTTGTTTACTTATGAAATTTGGACTTGGAGATAGAGATAGACCCTACACTGTCAGAATAAACTGTTGGTTTTGTTTGATTCTATTTTATATTCATTTGGGTTATGCTTCTCCTTTCTCCAGTCACTGAGTACTATGTTCTTCAAGGTTCTCCAGGGTGACTCAGCAAAAGGACTTGTATACTTTTAGTGTGCTCAGAGCTGATTTATCCAGAATAAGGTCTATTTACTGATCTCTTAGTCTGACCTTTTCAATATTTTGACCCATGTTTAGGCCTGGATAGTGCCACTGTGCTTTTTCCCTTGATTGGAGCTACAGTAGAGTGCTGTTGGTCCAGTACACTATAAACTACTTGGAAAATCCTGCAGATTTAGAGAGACATAATTGAATCATCACCACCTTCTTGAACTTGTTGTTTAGCTGCACATATTCCTTTATTCCTCCTATTCCCTCTCCATGATGTTTTCAGTGATTCTAGATAAGGTATATGACCTTCCTTCAAATTAATAAAATTAAGAGTCTACTTTTCAGTATCAATTATCCATATACTCTTCTGTCAAGGTCTTTTATTTACAACAAAATATTCCTGTCTACACTATGACTTACTTAGTATAAGTGAGATTAATCCATTTTTCCAGAGAGTCAATGTGACTCTCATAGGCAAAAGTCTCAGAGCCAATCAATATGAGAATCAGATAAGCAAGATTTCCTGATTCTTAATCCTACTATTTTTCTCTAAAACTCTAATGGTAACAACTATCATTCTAAAGTCTTTGGAGTCTTGGAGGAGTTGCTTTTCAAGGTTAAAAGGCACAAATGCTTTCTACTTCTAATAGTAGTTAGTTTCTCAGTCTCAGAATTATCATCTGTGAAATGATGTGGTTGAATTGAATGACATTTAAAGCAGATTCAAGAAAAATTTTGTGGTACTCTATTTTTGTTACATAATAACACAGCTGTACTACTAAAATATCATTTAGTATTTTTTTTCTTTTGGCTATACCACTGAGTTGTATTTGTTTTTATTTTTAATCTACAGTCACTTGAAGTGTCTCTAAGATGCTAAAGTACACATCAACTGCATTTGACTTCTATAACTTTTTGAAGGACCAAAACCCAGAGTCCTTCCACATTTTTTGTTAGTCAGTGCCTGGGACAAAGATAAAGGTGACAGCAAGAGGTCCATGCTCAATACAATTTTTTTGCAATGCAAACTTGGATCCATCCATCAAGGCCAGATTGCCTCCTTTTCAGACATCACACTAGCAAACTTAACAGGATCCAAGAATAATTTAGAGTACCTTATCACCAAGACACAGGCTCTGTTAAGTCCTTGTTAAAAAGATCCCATTTAATATGCTACTACATTTCCCATCATCAACTGTGTCTTCCCTTCTGGTGAACTGAGATGAGTATGTGTATAAATTGTTTATCTCAGAGGATCAATCTGTTCTGAGAGAAAATATAAATATTATAGTCACCAAGCAATTACTGAGCAATTATGATGTCATAAATTACCAGATGTTTGCACATGCAAATCCACTATAGTACTTTTTTGTATTTATGCATTATTTTCATGGTTATTGAATATGACAAAATGAAGTCATTTATTTGGAGAATCATAAGCCAATGCCATAAATTATTCTTATCATACATTTCTACCATTATTTATCATATGAATGCGATGTAAAAATAAATAAACAGTTTTCCATAATCTCTGATATGAAGTCCTTTTTATAAAGAGAAACATAGGTCAAAGTTTACTGTATATTCATGTTTTCAAATGATTGGATGAGGCATCTGGGAAATAGATGCCCTAATGACTACTTATACATGTAACTTGGTTTAAAAATTGTAGGCATACATTTTAATTTGTGTGAGAAAAGTTACTCAAATGTTCATGCTCTTTGATCCAGAAATTCCATTACTTGTCTTAAACCTCTTCAAAGTAATAACATAAATGTCAGAAAAAGGGATCCATCTGGAAGAACATTTATAATAATAGGTAGAAACAAAATATGTGTAAAATAATTGAGGAACTGCAGAAGCAAATTGTGGCATATGAATAAGATGGAATATCAGTGTAGCATAAGGAAGGGAAAATATGGTCAATTTAGAGAAACATGAAAAGATTTGAGTGAATTGATATAGAAAAAGAAATCAGAAACAAATCCGTGATGTAGGTAATGGAAATGTTGTATAAGGGAAGGTAAAATGGTGCTGGTAAGAATCAGTTCATATATAATTTCAAGCTTTGAATAGCTTTTGAATGAGGTTATAACCACACTTATTATTTTTATACTAAGAAATGGACAATTATATGGGTTGATAGTTAAATGTGCTCTGAGTCAAAATTATCTAGTTTATTTTGCTTAGTATATTTTAAGTGGAAGGTAATATGAGGGCTGTTTGGTGAAAAATAACTAATATGTTACAGCAAAATACATCAAGAAAAAAGAGATAAAAATATAGGAAAGGGAAAAAGAAGAAAGGAAGGAAAGAAGGAAGGAAGGAAGGAAGGAAGGAAGGAAGGAAGGAAGGAAGGAA